>NW_009912747.1:0-13721 GCF_000696875.1 Nestor notabilis | reverse complement strand
TGGTCTCAAACCTCATCCTCTCCTACAGTGGCATATAATAACTTTCATCCCGATTCAGGAAAGTGCTCTAACATGTGCTCGAGTTTATCCCTGTTAAGAAATGTAAGTAGATTTTTAAATGTAATTGTCTGAGTGGGACTTCAGTCTCAATGAAAGTTAAGCAAAACTTTATATTTATTCCTGAATAGAGAGTTCCTTTCAAACTGTGCCTTTTTTATATCAGTTATCTAAGATGAAGGATTCCAAGCTATACTACAAAGTCAACACCTGTAAAGACTATTCACTGCTTCAGTGTGGTTACCTCTGAAGTGAGTGTGCTATCTTATCCAGATATTACCATTTGAATTTAAAATTGGAACGAATTGAGTGGTGGGCCACCAAGATGGTCAGGTGGTTGAAGGATTTGTCTTAGGATGAGAATCTGAGGCCTGTTCAGCCTGGAGAAGATAAGTTTGTGGGACCTTACAGTAAGAGGTCACCAAGAGGATGGAACCAGGCTATTCACAGTGCTGCAAGATAGGGAGGACAAGAGATAATGGACAGAAATTGAAACAAGACAAGTTCTGACTGGATGCAGG
Organism: Nestor notabilis; assembly: GCF_000696875.1. NCBI lineage: Eukaryota > Metazoa > Chordata > Aves > Psittaciformes > Psittacidae > Nestor > Nestor notabilis. The sequence goes on along the minus strand of NW_009912747.1, from coordinate 13,143 downwards.
GAAAAATTGTTTTACAGTGAGGGCAGTCATGCATTAGAACAGATTGCTCAGAGTTGTGCAGTCCTTGAAGGTTTTCAAGACCAAACTGCATATGAGTAGGTTGGTCAGATCTCATAGCTGACTCTGCTTTGAGCCAGAGGATGGACTAGATGAACTCCGGAGATACCTTCCAACCTGCACTACCCTCTGATCCTTAGCTCTTATTCATGTTTGCTATTTGTTATTGTTCTTGGCATCTCTCTGGGTTCATATGTTTTTGGGTTTTTTGGGTTTTTTTTTTTTTTTCCCCAGATAGCATTATTCATTTATTTTTCTGGAAGGACAAGTGAGAGACAGTGGAAAGTAAGTGCTAGAATTCCTTGGACTTCCACAGGAAAAATGTTAATGCATGTTTCTACATTTTTGAACTTTTCTATTTTTCAGTACCTGCTCCTCTTCGCCTACTAATTTAATCGTCAATGGTTCATAAATTTAATAACTAATTCCTTTATGATCTGGGGATGCATATGTCCTCCTTCTGGTTTATTTTTTTCTAGCTGTTTTATTAAGTACTTGTTATAAATAAATGTACCAGAAAGATTCTGCTGCTCTAGTTGCTCATGCATCTTTTCCTTACTTTTCTTTTTAAAGACTGATTTTTTTTCTTAATTATTCATCTATTCTTTCATTTTCCCTCTTTACTCTTTTGTCAATTTGAGTAACATCAGAAACACACATCACAGAATGGTTGGGGTTGGAAGGGAACTCTGGAGGTCATCTGATCTAACCCCCCTGCTCAAATAGGGCCACCTGGAGCCATTTACCCAGGACCATGTCAGAGGGCTTTGGAATATCTCCAGGGATGGAGACTCTACAACCTCCCTGGGCAACCTGCATCAGTGCTCAGTCACCTACACAAAAAAAAAGTGTTTCCTAATGTTCTCATGGAAACTCGTGTGTTTCAGTTTGTGCCCATTGCCTTTTGTTCTGTCACTGGGCACCACTGAAAAGAGCCCGACTCCATCTTCTGTACACCTTCCCTTCAGGTATTTATATCAACTGAGGAGATCCCCTGAACCTTCTCTTCTCCAGGCTATACAGTCCCACCTCTCTCAGCCTTTCCTCATGTGTGGTGCTATAGTCCTATAAACATTTTAGTGGCCCTTTGCTGGGCTCTCAACAATATCTCTATATCTTGCTTGTACTGGGGATCCCAGAACTGGACACAACGCTCTAGGTGTGACCTTACCAGTGCTGAGTAGAGGGGAAGGATCACATACCTTGACCTGCTCACAACACTCCTAATATCCTTCTTCTATTGAGGCACCCAAACCTGCACACTCAGTGTTGTTACTATGACAGACTTTACAACTGTTAGCAGTTCCTCTATTACAGTTAAGTATTTTTGCAGTATTTCCCCTCATCTTCCAATACAGTCTTTAGTTTCAGCCTAGGTATGTCTGGGGCAGGACACGTTTTTGTTTTGTTATCCCCTACATACCATATGAGAGATGTCTCGTAGGATGCTTCAGGGAATGTTAATCAACAGTGACCTAGTCTGTACCCAGAAAATTTAATCTATGAAGAGATACTACTAAACAGATGTTATTCTACACAGAAGGTGTTAGGAGTTACTCAGAGGTAGTTCTTGCGGTGTTGTCAACTCACGGCATGTAATGGACAAGAAGATCTGGTCAGGGAATGAACATTTTTGTTTCTCTCTCTCAAAGAAATTGAAAAAGAAAGTCATCCCGAGTAGGAAAAAAAAAAGAAAGACAAATACTTGAACTGCTTTAAGAAAAAAAGATTGAAATCAATGACTTTGAGTCATTTGAATTGTATTGTTTGGCTAAAATAAAGATATTCAGCTTAAACTTTTGGAATTTATAAAATATTGTAACATGAAAATTTGAACCTTTCTTTTCCAGAAATGTCTGATTGAAATATATCTACATTTTAGAAGTGTCTTCCACTTTATCAAGAAAAGTTTAAATTAATTTTAAATTCTTTTAAAAAGTGATACAATAGAAATTACAGTTCTCTAGTGGAGAGTTGCTCAACATATTTTTAGCACTTTGTGCAAATCATTTAACTGAAATACCTCAGTTTTCTTCCCATATGAGAGGAGAGTTGTATAGTTTATTGACCTCACAGAGTGTTAGAACAATTAGTGCATATTTATTAAGCACTGTAAAGACAGAGAAGCTCAGTCCCCAAATGGAAATATAAAAAAATACTGTGGTAGTTTAAATGCCATAAACTTTCAATGAAATTAAAAGGCACTGCCAGGAATACTGTGAATCACTGATAGGAATTAATTAAAAGAATTGTTTGCATTAAATCATTAAAATCTTTGTAGACTTCGTTGTCCAGAGATGCATCAGGCAGCCATTACATGAAAAAAATGTGTACACACCTTTTTTCCCAACTTAGAAATGGCATTTCATTTCATCTGTCACTTTACCAGCTAGTCATTTGGTACTGTGAGAAGCTTTTATACTTTGCCTCAAACAACTTTAGTTGTGACTATCCTGAGTAATTTCATATCACCACCAGAAAGTATAAAGTTTCTATTTACTCTGTATCTGACATTACTCATGAGTATGCTCTGATTCCAGCAGAGACTTTGTTACACCTTGCGAGTAACCTTCCTCCCTGCTGGCAATTGACAGTTCCTTATTTCCTTCCTAACTTGGAAAAAGCTAATAATGCACAACAGGACAGCAACTCTTGTGCCACGGTAGCTTCACTCTTTCAAAGGCCTAAGAATTTTCCAAATGCTTTATGGAAATCCAAGTTGTATGCACCCAAGTACCCAAGCGTAGAATTGCAATATCACAGTTACTAGGTCGTCTTATCCACCTTTTCCTTTAGACAAGCCTAATACATTTTTGAGACATGATTTCCATCTGCATCCCCAGTTAAAATCTTTGTCTATAACTCCCATCATATTGCTGTGCTAGGGTAAGGTTGTTAAAATATGCAGTCTTTGTCTTCTAAGTTATTTGGATGCTTACCCTTTGATTACCTCAAATATTATTTTGATTTTTTTTAATCAATGATATTGAAGGTATATTTTATAGGAAAAAAAAAAAGATAAGAGTGAACAACATAACACATTTTTGAAACGAAATCATTAGCGCTGGGGAGTTCATTAAAGAATGCTTAAAAAGGAAGCTGAATTCTGGAAGTATATTTTGAGCAAGAAAAAAACAAAACAAAAGATCCTTCAAGGTGAGTCAATTTCTGAACCTGTACTAATGAGTTACTATTCTGTAACTAATTAAATACTGTTTTCTTTATGAGCTTTCTGATACTGTTTGCTGTGTTTTGATTTTCAGATACATATGTAGGCAACTTCTATTGAAAGTGGATTAATCTAGGGTTTGGCTCTCATTCAGCTATGTCTGGCATATACAAATCTGAGATCTGTAATAGAAGAGTCTGTTTTAGAGACGTGCACATTCACAACAGTATCAAGTTTCTAGATTTTACAAGAGTCTTAATTTTCAGAGCTTCATACTGTGTATGTGCTAGATTTCCCTATTGTGTCAATTGGCTTTTCTTTCTGTGAAGCACTGAAAAAAGTGTGTGTAAATTCAGAGAAGAATTGCCTGTGCTGTTGACATTTTCTGCTGTTGGAAATGTAGCAACTCAATTCTGATTTTCAGCTTGATCTAAACTTACAGAAATGGTGCAATTGCTGCCTGTTTCTAATTATTCCTGAAAAGCCAGTGAAAGGTAGGACAAAGGCCACTCAGGAGAATGATTCAGAGTAACCTGGGAATTTTAGCCATTGAACTTTGACTGATGACGTTCTCCTTGGTAAGCCTGATGTATGCTGCCCAGACCAGAAGATGTTTGTAGTGTCCATTGCATCCTGTTCTGTCCAAGGCACAAAATCACAGTGATGGGGGTTCAGAGAAGTCAGCAATATTCTTAAAAGTAATACAAAACAATGAAACCAAAGGGGTTTCAGGAGGTGCTTTTTTGGATAACAATAGCATTGGTGAAAAATTGAAACCTCTACAGCTGATCAATGGCATCAGCATTTACCAAAGATCTTGGCCCATTATTGCTACAACTTTATGACATACGTTCAAAACTGGATATCTGTATTTAAATAGGCTTCTGAATCTATAATGTATATGAGTTTATAAATAATTTGATGTTTAGCTGGGTTATATCTCACAGATATTCACTGAGGTTTATGGGTATATGTCACTGAGGTATAACATCTTTGCTGACACTAGGGAGACTAAATACGGATTCAAAAGCTTAACATTAGGCAACTGCACTAATATTTTGGCCCTGTTTTCTGGAAGATCATCTTTTTCTTTTTAATATTAAAAGCCCCTCACAGTAAGTAATGCAATTTTGAAACCTCTTGGCCTGGTAGTTACAGCATTCTCCAAAAGCTTAGGATTGGTACAGTCAAGTAAAAAAATCGGCCAAGATTTCTTAAAGATACATAGAGTAGGAGCAAAATCCTACTAAAATGAAAGGCAAGTTTACTGCTTTTCCAAATTTCTGCATATGAGGCAGTGAGACAGAAAAGCCCTGTATGAGCTAGATATAAAATGAGCAGTTTTTATGACTGTGCTTTATTTTATGCAGACAAATAAATATATGTGTGCGTGCATATAACATCTCTTGCCTAACTCTGAATCTTGAGGAGTCTTGATCTCTCGTAGCTTCCTGGCTTTCTGCATTAATGCTACTATTTAATATGGATTCTTTTCTATTTCACTTACACTGTTCTCGCCTTTTCTTAAGCAAATCTCACTCATCCTACCTCCATTTCTCAATGATGTCTTTATTTTCACAGTTCTCTCAACCATCTCTTGCACAGGAAAGCTCACTGACCATTTTTCAGTAACTTTTGAGACCTAAGAATGTACTTCCTTCATATGATCAGCTGGTAATTCGAAATCTAGGTCTCATCATGCTCTTATTTCCTGGCAGCTCTTCCTAAAGTCTATTGTGGGGTGGCCAGTCGTTCTCAAATGCTTCATGCAAGAAACTGGTCTCTATAGAATCTCAGATAACTTGTCTTTAGGGATGTTCTTTATTGCATGCCCATTGTCCAGTGTTATGTGCTTACCTTGAGGTATATTTATTCAGCGTGTCACAAGAGCATCTGCAGGGCAGATGACAACAATTTGTGGAACTTCTGTCCTAAGCTGCAAATAACTCTTTTGTAACACAGGCTGCTTCATCCGTCATGCACAAGGAGAAAGCATTGAAACATAGAATGAAAATGAACTGATAACTTTACCATAGCTTAGTAATGTTTCTTTTTCTTTTTTTTTTTCTTGTTAAAATGAAAAGCTCTTCAAATAGTAGAATAAAGATTTATATTTTTATTATCAGGGACAGAATTTACGATGACAACTCCTAAATATCTAAACTCCTAAAGGCTTTTTTGGAAATCACTGCCAGGAGCAGGCAGGAATTCGCCCCTTCTTATATTCATTATTGCACCACTCATTTCTGTGTTACCTCTGACATAAAAGACACATGGCATTGCTGGTATTAAGATATGATAGATTTTGGCTGTTTCTCTGTTAGTTTTATGGTATAGCATATGCTTTACTTGTTAAAGTATAAACCCTAATAAAACTTTTACATAAAGAAAGCTCTCAAATGGTCATAGGCATAATGTCCCTCCATCCTTTTTACAGGAAGAAAAATGACTAAAACTTGAAGTCAGACTCTGGCATGCTTGAATACCATATGCCTGCACTATTGAGAGAGTGGAGCAGAGTATCTGGAGAAAGATGAGAGAGTGTGGGTGGCACTAGAAAAAACAACCATGACTGTAAGTTAGCAAGATAATATCCTTACTTTCTTCTGTGGGTCTCAAGAGTGATTAAAAAAACATTGGTGTTTTAAAAATATTGCTGAAGACTACAGTGTGACTCATAATGCTTCAGAGAATGGAATTCTTGGAAGTTTCACTGTAATGCCAGATTTTAGAATGGAGGGCAGCAAAGCTGCAGAGAAGTAACATGAGGCTATGTTGACAGAGAAAGAACATCTCCGAGGAAATGCAGGCAAGAGAGAAAGAAGAGAAAGAATGAGAGTAGGGAGAGGTGACAAAACAATTATTTTTACTGAGAACTGATTGCACTGATGCAAATGTTTCATTGCTTTTTGAGATTTTATTGGCCAACATGCCTGGCTACAAATTGCTTGGTCATATGCACAGCAGGGGAAGATACGTAAACATATTGACCAATAAGACAATGAAAGCACTTACCTACGACTCTGAAAGTTCATCCTAGAGCTGGCCTGAACCTTTTGAATGAAACTTTTTATTTTTTGGAGGGGATATGGGGTTTAAATTTCTGGTAAATTCAGCTATTTTATGAGGGAATGTATTGGCTAAAGGTAGATTTTGATTGGGAAAATTTCTTGAGACAGAATAGATTTTCTGGTCAGAATAAAATAAAGAAGAATGACAATTATCTGGAGTTAAATAGTAGCCTCACAGTTACAGCATGCACCTGATATTTTGCTTGATACTGTAACATACCTGTTTTATATCTTAAATAAGTACCTTTGCTGAGAAAGCAAGCAGTCTTTCTCCCACCATATCCCACAAGTGCTGACAAGTACCTATTCCTGCAAAGTTCCAAGGAAATGGTTTATGTGTTTCACGGTCTATGGCATTGGCAAAGATATGGAAATTGCAGGTTCAGATCCAAGAATATGGGTTGGGCTTGTACCAGAACCTCCTCCTTTAGATAGGTGTCCTAACTATCTGGCAGTGGAGGTATGATGGAATTGGGGAAAAAATATTGTTTATATTGGAAGCCTAAGTACTGAAATCTAGGCTTTTTTTTGTTCTGTTTCTTTGTTGAAGAGCATTTTTATTATCTAGTCCCTCCTATAAACTATATCTTTAGTTTCTGCATATGGCTAAATATGCATTCAGAGTGCTGAAAATGCGTTGATGGCTTAAAGGTGGATACTGCTGCTGTCTAGATAGAATCCTTGTATAGCTTTTAAACATTCAATGATTATTCATCTGAAAATTCACATCTGAGAAATGTCCTGACTTGATACTTGATACTTCCTCTCTGAAACAAAAAAGAAAAATCATCTATCCAGCAGGGGAACAAATATGACACCATTTGTATAAGTGGTAGTCATATATCACAGTTAAATAAATACCAGAACTGAACAATTAGTTGATATGTTCTTGGTGGAAATTTGTTCATCTAATTTGAATGATGAAGTGTGTGGCTAAAGAATAGATTAGCAGATCATAACCAGTTCATGAACAATTCATTAACAGGAAGAAAGACTGCAGAGCAGGGAATTTGAATAATGTATATTTTATTTCACTTGTATAATAGGAAAATGTAGGTTTTTTGAGTTGGCCAGAACAGAAAATGAAACTTTTCATTCTTCGTTTTATGGGCTTTCTTGTTTGTTTGGTTTTTTTTTTTTTGTTTTTTTTTTTTTTGTATAAATTACATCTAGTTATATTTAGAAATTAAACCTCTTAAATGAAAAAGGTGGTCTATTATGAAAATATGAGTATAGAGTTTTTGAATTTTACCTTCAATGTTTTTATGTTTTAATGAATTATTGTGGGAATAATTATGCAATTTTCAGGTGGATGATTTTAGCCAGGTTGAACCAGCAACTTGGATGGATAAAACATTCGATCAAAAATTTGTCCAGCATTCCTGGGCTTATGGTCTACCATTTCCCACATTTCCCAAGCAGTGAATTGAGAAATGTTTATCCATTACAGGATTAGTGCAACTAACTTGCTCTCATATTACCTGTCATCCTCTAGATTTCATAATACTGTTATGACCTCAGAGTCAACAGTAAAATCTACAATGCATGACAATAGTAGGTTCTCAAATAAATAGGATCTTGGACAGAGTGAAAAAATGCACCAAAACTTTGAGTAAACAACAGCAAGACAATCTGTATCTTCTCAGTTTGTGTAGGAGATAAGTCAAAGCTGGGAAACATTTTCCGATATGCCCATTAATGGATGTACATCCAATCACTCAGAAGCTAATACTGCACTTTTCTGTTATGTGCATAAAAAATATCATGCCAAATGACTCTGAGTGGTATCCTTAATGATGAATTTACAACCATCACTCAGAAGCCTTCTTCGATTGTCTGCATTAAAGCAGCAGATGATTATCATCCCATCCAGTGATGCTTTTCCTTGGCCTTATTAAGAAGAGCAGCATACAAGCCAATCATACCCTTGGGTGTCTTTTGACTTGCCCAAAAGTATGGCTTAAGTGTTGATTTCTTTTCCAAAAAATACCAAATTCCATTTTACAATGATGACACATCCATCGTCTGAAAACGAATGACAGGGGAATTACAATGAATGTCCTGATTGCTCACCTGGCATTAAAAATAATACCAGGTTTCGCAGACAATGTTTAGCTGGGCGTATCTGTCAACTGTCAGTGCTGTGCACGGGAAATATACAACTGGCTCCCTCTTTTCATCCTCCCACAGCCTGGGTTTTATCTCATGCACTTGTAATGCAGTGCTGCAGTCTCAGAGACCCTATACACTCCATGGCTTTGTCCCCATGGCCCATGAACCACTGTCTTACTGCATTGAGCAAGAGAAGCTTGGCAGATCTGGAAATGAATTGTAAGTCAGTGGGCATGTTCAATAACTGGAAAGAAAAATAAAGTCTGATTTTCCTTTTTGCCAAGTCCCTTTTCTAAGGATTAGAATCTTTATTAACAAAAGATTCCAAAGCAGGTTCATAGTAATACAGAAAGGAGATCTTTCCAGCTTCCAGCAGTGTCTGCAGGAAGTGCTAATACACATTTCTCTGGATAGCTTCCTATCCAACTTCAGAAAATACAGGTGTATTTCTATGATAATTCCAATATGTTTCAGGTCTACTGGTAAATACTGTTTCTCCAACCTTTTTCTGTTCATGAGAATGCAGCTGAAGACTTTAAAGTTCAGTCAGTTAAAAAAAAATTAAAAGCAAGATCAATGACATTTCTTCCTTGATCTGCTCTCTTTTCATTCCATTCTGTTCCTCACAGTAGATATTTTCTGGAAATTATTTCAGCTGAGTGAATCAAGTAAACACATCTCATGAGAATAGGAGAGGTCTTGCAGGTCAGTTCTGGGGAATGGTTCCATGTATTGTAAGTGCTTTTCTTGCTCTTGCTTACCACACCTTTGCTCTAATCAGGTAGATAGAACTAGTTTGATGTCATGAGAGATTATTTAGTATCAGAGATACAACAGTCAACTAAACACTAACTAAAATAATTATCAGTCTGCATGAATATAAAAAACCTCAGCATAATCGTTCCATGGGTATGCATTCTGGAGGAGGAAAAAAAGAGATAAAGTGAAATAGAGGAAACAAGACATTGAGTTCCATCTAATATCTTTCATTTCCCCAGAACTGTTCATTATTCACTGACATACGTGCAATGGATGTGTTCCACTTAAGAGTGAGAAGAAATAGAAATGAACTTGGTAATTTGCTTAAATTTTTGTATAATTATCACTTTATGAAATAAGCATTTCATTCTATAAAATGCACAGCTCCCTCCATTTCCGATGTTCCAAAACCACTTTGGACTAATTTTGATCTCTGCAATTGTATACATGTGCCTGTGCGTTAGTAGCACAGTATGTTCTCTATGTCCATGTGCTGCAAATCTGGTTGACAGCAGCCTAGCACCCTTTTCTTTCCCGATTGTCCTTCATCACAAATGGTAAGTGATCAAACAACTAATTTTTTTTTCCCTTGTTTTGAATTGTGCAACTTTCAGAATTTCTTCGGTCCAGACTCATGGTTTTTATAAGGGTCAATTCCCTTATAACAATTTTTTAGAGTCATAACATGTACTTTCACATTTTATTTAGAGCTTCATAAAATATAATTTTTCACAAACATACAGTTTAAAATTTATCCTTAGATTATGTAACGACTTTTATTCTTGGAAAGTGTTTCCACTATCAGGTCTTTGGTACTAACTATATACTGGGCATGCTTATGAAGTTATGTGAGCTCTGTGAAAGCTCTGAAAGATGTTTCAGCACAACATTTTTCAAGTTTATGATACCTGAAGTGAGATTCTGTGCTGTGAATCCTCATTAAAAATTTAAATTCCTCATTTAAATTCCACAATGTGGCACAAAATTTGAGGAATTGTGCCTGATAATCTGGAGTGATTAAATAATTATACTGAATTTGGGCTACTGCAAGGACTGGCTTTTCAGGCAAGAGAAGGAAGACCCACCAAGGAAATAGACATGTAATGCTAAAAATCGTGCCCAGGGTGCCTTGGAATGGATGTGAAAGTCCAGTCAAATGCAGACTGCTCAAGCACTAGTTGCTCTATAAGCAAAAAGGTGAGAGAGCGAAGATGGACAGAAGAGAGAGAAAGCTTTGCCGTGGTCCTTACCCTCATTGCTAGGGGTTTCAATAAAATTTAAACTGTTTATCATTTTTTATAGGAACCATTATTCTGTAATGGAGAATGGGATCCCCTTCTGCCAGGGGCCATGTGCCAGTTCATCCTTGAATGTCACCAGCAAGAATTGTGGCTCTTAGGTGTTGTCTTTATCAGACATTTAGGGATCACCTGTGCGTCAGGGTAATTCTGGGCACTGGTGGAGTGATGTGGAGGAGGCTGAACTATCTTACGCCATTTGGCCATGTCCTGAAAGTCCTTTCAAGAGGGAGGATATTTATTACTTGAAAGAAAATGGAAGAAAATGCTTCCACGACCAAAGTCAGGAAGGAGCTATTAACTTGGAAAAGAGAGGAAACATCAGATAGGCCTGATCTTCTAAGTTTGATGGGCACAGGAATTCCATGAACCAGACTGAGGGATCCTTACCTTTTTGAGTGTAAGCGTTATACCCTGAGTATTCTTACACAAAACATATTAGCTGAAGGATTTTAACCTTGTCCTGTAATGTGTTTTAGCACAGTAAATACTGCTTACTGTTCAAGTTAAGATGGTTTGGCTGTTGTTTGTTAGTGCATTTACCACTGTAAACCACTTCCAGAATCTCCGAAGAAGCAGGTGGAAGGCCAAGAAGAGGAGAAACACATGGAGTAGTCAATTAAGCGGAGGTCATAAATGAACCCCTTTTCAAGAGGCATCATCACAAATTTGCCTGAAAGGAGAAATTTGCAAAGAAGGAAGCAGGTGTCAAATTCCTTTTGGCAGCTGGGTGCTTAAAAGCATTTAGAATTAAAAGCTACCTGATCTAAAGCTCAAGACACCAAGAGGATGTGCCTTAACATGTGGAAGGGAACACTTATTGATGGGGTTTACAACTCTCATCGCTGTAGGAAGGATGCAGAATGGTGAGAAAACGTGCTGACCAAGTTCTGGCAGGATTTAGGACACTGGCACTGTCAGTGAGGAGGAACTTGAGAATAATTTTGAGCTATGTATTCAAACAGCTGTCTGTCTTCCGCAGCATGCTGTAGAAAAATAGAGGTTTTGAACCCTTAGAAAAGCAAAGGAAGTGCAATAGCCCAGATTTTTATCATAATTACACCCAGGTGGTTCTGAAGTGACTACACCCGTGTCATTCAAGTTACACCAGTGCAAAACTTGTGTGAGAACTGAATCAAGCCCTTTGTCTTCTTGCATTTGTATACCAAAAGAGCACTCTAACAGCTCTTAGTAAATAATAAATTAATAATGATATGATGATCTCCCTTATGACTGGAAGAAGTACAGAAAAATTAGTGTCAGAGTAAGAATTTGCTTATAGGATTCTTTGGATGTGTCATTTCTGGATTTGTATTGGATATATAATGCTTTATTGGACTGATTTTAATTTTTATTTCAAACAGGAGAAATGTCAAATTTAGTCAGTTAGTGTGTGGTGAATGATACAAAACCTAGAACATATAGCTTATAGATCAAATGAGTAAGACCTTTGGTCTGCTCATCGCAAACCACCTTTAAATCCCCAGCAGAAGGTAGTAATGAAAACAACTAATGAAAGCAAGTGCTTTTGTTTTCTCCCTGCTGTAAAGCAAATAATATTTTAGTAGTTGGTTTTGTCTGTATTTCCCCATTTGTGCCTCAGAATACACCAGATTGCAATGTTACATCACATTTCTAATGACTGGAACCATGTCCTGAGATCCCCCTCTGACCACACCACAACTTCCTCCTTTCTTCTCGCCTCCCGGCTAGAGGACTGTATGTAATTATGCTGAGGACATAATTCAATTAATTATTGACAGAACATGTAATCACCACCCAGATCTCTCTTTGATAAATCTCTTCACTGGTCTCTGACTTCTGTTTGTCAGGCACCAGGGAGGTGGAAAGGCAGCAAGAATGCGTTTTAAAGATAGGATGTTTCTCAATACTCTATCAGCTGGAGAGCTCTGGGGTCTTTAGATGTAAAAGCATATTGTTCTCTGTGCTAAACAAGTGGCGATGAGAAAGCTCAGTGGGATGGACGCTTATGATTCATTTTAGGTGGAGGATATAATAGGAGCAGATAACTTTGATTTGTGCAAAAGGAAAGTGTGATCTCTTTCAGGGATTCCGGGCATTCACAGCAATTTTTTTCCCCTCTGCTGCTAATTAAAGAGAAAGTGATAAATAAGAGCTCTGTGCTCGGTTTAAAGAGGAATGTAGCTTTAGAGAGCTGAATTATTTAGGAAAAGAAAAAAAAAATTAAAAAAAAATCCTAACCTCAGATAGCCTTTGACCAAAATCTGCTAGTAGTAGAAAGTAAAGACGAGGCTGTTTCTGTAACTATCTGACCCCGAGTAAGGGCAGTGATCATTTCTGTCCGTGTGACCGGAAAATGTCCTGGGGGCCGGGCCGGAGTGGAGACGTGCCCGGGGGTTGCCCGTAACTTCGGATTACAACTAAAGCATGCCAAAAGCGAGTTAGGAAAAGGAGATAACGGAGTGGGAAAGCAAAGAAGGGCTTTATTGTAAAGTGAGGACAAGGAAATTCTGGGGAAAGAAAAAAAGGAAAACGCGCACGTTGTCCCGCGTGGGGCCGCGAGGAGGTGGCCAGGGCTGATGCTCCCATGCAGCAGGAGAGACGGTTGGAGGGCGCCTGGAAGCGGCCCAGGGACTGACACCTTCGCCGCGACGGAAGAAGCGGGCGATGCCCTGCGGCAGCCTGCGCTGCGGGG
>NW_009912746.1:41714-50132 GCF_000696875.1 Nestor notabilis | reverse complement strand
TCGGAAAGGGCTGGGGGTTCAGGGCTCTTCAGTGCATTTAATTGAATTTGACTGACTTAGCGTTTATTTACCGCTATATACATTTATTTAAGTTTTAGTCGAGATGTTGTTACTTTTGGTCACTTTTATTACCTTATGCAGGCGAGGAGGAAGAGGAGGAGGACAAGGAAGATGGAGGAGGCAGCCATTGCCTCAGGAAGTATGAGGAGATCCAGTGAAGAACAAGGTAGATGAAAAGTGACATCCTAGCAGGGGTCACTGTGAGATGAGGCGTAGGCACTGGTCAGTTGTTGTAAGGAATATTTGGACAGGTAGGGCTTTTCCTTCTAGGACATGTCAGGTATTGCCTGCGAGCAGCTCTCAGTCCACAGCAAAGAACCACATCTTTGGTGGAGGCAACAACGGAGGAGACTACGCAACCATCAGGAGTGGAGGAAGCAGATTGGCCTGGTGGTGGGTAGGAAAGGTGGCCAACAGGAGACGCACAAAGAGATGGTGGTTGGTGGTGGTAGCTCTTCCTTGCAGGCAATAGGTCAGGCACCCCGGGATGGTCAGCGACGAGAACTGCGATTCCAGAAGGGACACAGCGTTCGGGATGGACTCCGGGCAGGTTGAGGCTCACTCTCACAGACTGGCCCAGACTTGCACTCAAATCTCACGGTCAGACCCATGCAGAATCTCTCTGAGACAGACACTCAGGCTCAGACAGACCCCACCCTATGCTCCTTGACCTTTGACCTATACCCCATACCATTTATCCCGACCTATGACCCCCATATTTAAAGAACAGCCTGCGCTACAGATAAATGATCCTTTTCTTCATAGAAAAGAGGGAAATAATTTTTCAGATAAAAGAGGGGCACACTCCAGTGATCTGCACCTGCGTTTACAATAACTTGCATGAACTTACTGGTCCTACCCCCTTAGGCAGAGGCTTAGAGTGACTGTGGAGCCCAGTGAAACCCCTCCTTTCCCCGAGACATTTGCTTTAGAAAAAAGCACCAGAAAGCAGCACTGGTCTGTTCATGTCTCACAATTATTATGTAGCTACACTTAGGTACCAATTTACCTTCCCTCTTTATTCACAGATGATTTTCCCAATTCTGTGGTCAGACAGATATATATATATAAAAATAAAAAAAAAGGTAAGAAATATCATCTACAATAAGAGCCATGTATATTGCCATCTCCCACCAGCCTTATGTGTCCACCTCCTTCCACCAGGTAAGTATCTCTTCCTTAAAGACTCTGTTTATTTCCAAACCTAACAGACACAGCTTTGTTTCTTGAGTTTGCTGATTTCCTTCTCTACTGCTGGGGAACAAACCTTCCACCGTCACCAGTTCTGGTAGTGTTCCCCACTAACCTTCAAAGATTCCCAGTAAGGATGGCTGATCCTAAATTACTGTCCCGTTTCCCGTTTTGTTTCTTAAGTATTCCCCTGTTGTGAAACAGCAGGTTAGTTATTCAGAAAACATCTCAGTAATCAGATCAGCAACATAATGCTTTTAAGTCTACTACTAAACAACTCCTTACCGCAGGAAAATAGGAGTTGGTGATACCTCAACAGGCCATACATTCCTCTGCCCCAAGGCAGGATCAGTTATATCCGTATCACATCTAGCAGTCATCTACCAAAACGGTTCTTTAGGTTCACTAATGGTAGAAACACTACAACAACCTAAGTCTATACATTTCAGTGCTACTTCTTTTACATTAATAAGCTATTTCTAGTGCAAAACTTCCCTGAAATATTCTGAACTCCTGTTGCCTTTTGCTCTATCCATCAGATACATTCAAAACAACAGGGTGCCCAGAGAAGCTGTGGCTGCCCCCTCCCTGGCAGGGTTCAAGGCCAGGTTGGACACAGGGGCTTGGAGCAACCTGCTCTAGTGGAAGGTTGGAGCTGGAGGAGCTTTAAGGTCCCTTCTAACCTAAACCATTCTAGAATTCTATACGTTGCGATGTGGGACTCCGACTTCAGGACAGAAGCAGCTGCCTCTCTGTCCCCAGGTATACCAAAGCAAGCCTGTGACAGGTCGTGGCAGGAGGCGTGATTGCTGCTGCTTCTATCTACCGTGCTATAAAGCCTGCGCAGAGTGGAGCTGGGAGCACCAAGTCCCAGAATCCAGGGGACAGCTGCTGTAAAAACTGCGGCAGTGCCCTCTAGCGTTTATGGGATACTGCAAAGTTCTTAATTGAACTTTTTAAGGAAGCTCAAAAGGTTCAATCACGAAAAGTGAACTTTTTAACCGAGCTTGGTAATATTACTTACTCAGCCTATAACAGCAGACTGGCCATCAGCCAAGTGTAACTCATTCTGATGTTTCTCCCCAGCACTTCCCTGCAAGTAATTTTTTAGGTCAGCCCTGTTGAGCTTTCTTCTCTCAGATTGATAGGTCTAAATGATAGGGTTTGAGGGTAACACATCATACCCCTTTTGGAACAATATTCTTATATCTGTAAAGTGGATCAGGAGATATAAGTTTGGCTTCCTCCAGAGACAAACCACAGAAACATGTACAAAAAAATCCCAGACACCTTATACTGCATGCTTGTCCTGGGATGCTCTTTAGTTCTGTATTAGGTGCATTTCCAAGGTGTTCATCACAACAGAACTAGGGCATATAAAACACATACTATTCCTGAGCTTACCTCATTGCAAAAGATTTATCTTCACATATCATTGAAAGATACAATGAGAGTTAATGCACCAAGGAAGACTCTGTTGTGGTATTTAGAATCCTCCAGAGGTGGTGTTCCCCAGCTATGGTAGCAAAGCCAGTCACAACAAGGGAATGGCAGTTGCCTTTCCTATTTTTTAGTACCTCATTTGCCCTTAGGCCACACTTAGACATTGAGAAAGACCCTCACTTTTGCAAAGCATTATGGATCACGCTTGGATAAGCTCCCAGGCTAAACTAGGCACCAACATCAGGTGGCAGTGGAAGCTGCAGCTTGGGATGTTCAAGCCAGAAGACACGTTAGATTCAATACAAAGTCAAATTTTGTTCTGTTGTACAGCACCCCAGATGCAGCAGACAGGTGGTTTTCATGGGAATTTATCTTGCTAAAGATCATATGGACGGAGGCAAACACATCAGTTTTATGAATGTGCAAGATCATGCCCCACTA
Source organism: Nestor notabilis (assembly GCF_000696875.1). Lineage (NCBI taxonomy): Eukaryota > Metazoa > Chordata > Aves > Psittaciformes > Psittacidae > Nestor > Nestor notabilis. Next base: position 46,997 of record NW_009912746.1, on the reverse strand, counting down.
TATTGCATGTGTGTGGAAGTGTACGTGGGTCTCTATAGGAATACATTACCAGGTGACTTGCAGGACTGAGCACCTCATGCTACTCTTACTCAAACTGCTATTTTCTCCACGTTTTAAACATATTCTCCTAACGTAGTCAATGACATGATATTAAATCACAAGAGCATAATCTTTTTTGTGGAAAAGAGATTAAGTTTTATCTCTATTTTAACACATGCATAAAATTAAGACATAACCTCCACTAACCTTCACCTACAGCTCCCTAATTTGGCAGTTACATTAGTAGTGTGAAGCTGCAGGGGGATCAATGTTTAGTTGTACTGGTTTCTGCCTACAAAGTAATAGGAATCAAAATTCATAGCTAAAAAGTTTCTGATGAACTTCAGGGTGTTGTGCCCTTGCATCTCTCATATTTATTTCCTTTCATAAAATACACCAGGAAATCCATGCACATTCTGTCACACATCATATTGAAACCAAAATTTCAAATTTCAACATGTGACCAGAAATCAAACTACTGAATTAACATGATAGTTAATTATATCATTATGATTACAAGGTCAGAAGCCAGACCCCAAGTGTCATACATGCCTAGGAAAAGCATTATTTAGTGCTCACATATGGCATGATCTTCAGCTCCCAGCAGCTAAAGAGTCTACACCTAATCGCTCACGCAAGCAAAGTTCCTAAATAATGCATGGCACTACTGTGAATGAGTTCTTAATGCACATGCTTCCCATCAGATTCCTAAGTCTCTTGATTTCAGTTAGCAATAGTGCAGGAAGCCATTCTGAAAAGGGTAGGATACAAATCAGAATCACTTGCAGACTGTTTCACCAATGGATCCTTAACAGTGCTGGACTGAATGGAAGTTGCTGGCTTTATTACATGGAAAAGTGGTGGGAGAGGGAGGAAAGATCCAAGTAACTTCCAGATGTGATGCAGCTGCCCAGTTGTGTAATTTTTCAGAGAGCCCACACAATTATTTTATGGCCTGGTCTTCCTCCACAGAGCTGAATTTCCATGCTGCAAAGCATTAAATCCTCTCAAACAATACCAAGAAAGAAAGGGCTATCATCTGAGTAGGAGGAATAGGCTTATAAATCCCCTCAAATAATATAGTTACAGAGGTTGTCCTGTGAAGAACTTGGCCAAACACAACTCCTAAGATTATCTCTCTACACTGGAATAAACTAAAATTAAGAATATTAATGCTTCTCCTGGCTTAACACCCAAATGCATTACAGCTGACATTTCCTCCAACAACATGAGAACGTCATGCTAATCCCACTGTGATCCTGTTGCCATCATCTGCTGCTGCTCAACAAGAGTGATTCTGCATGGCAGAAAATGATGGCAACTGCCAAGAGTCAACAGCCTGAGCAAGCAGATGTCAGGCAGGAAGAGCAAAGGCAAAGGAATACACTTCACATGAACATAGAATCACAGGCCAGGGAGCCAGCCTGTGTTCCAACTCGCCCATTACGTGACCAGAGTAAATCACAGGCATTTCCATGCCACAGACTCCCTGCATACAAAATGGAGAAAACTCCTTCCTCATAGGAGCATGAGGAAATCTGCTGGGAGGTTTTTGCCTTTTTAGCTGGAGAGATATGAGCAAGCATTGTATTATCAACTCAACAAGGTAGTTCAAAAGGGCACATGCAGGTTTAACAAGGGATTTCTTATTTGATTTCTTAAAAGGGTTGAAAGTGGTTCAGATATAGAGGCTTTACAAACATCATGCTACTGCAATATAGCTGCAAAAGAAAGGTAAACTGCCTATTGCTAGCACTGCTGTTCGCCATTCAAAATGTAAAAAGCAAAGCATTAAAAATAGTGTGTTAAGTTAAACTCTTTAGAACCAACATAAGGCCAAAAACTTTTGAAGTTCCTGGCAGTTGCTCTGCTAACCTTAACTGCAGTTAAGGTTACACACTTTTCCTTCCAGTGTGCACCACAAACATTAACTGATGATGCTGGTTGAAGTGCAAAGAACTGACAGAAAGATCTGGAATTAAGGGTGAGGAGGATACAGCTGCCACACTGTAAAACAGGCCCAACAGTATTAATTTACGTTTTAGTAGAGAACGAGAAGCTAGCCCTGTTAATTTAAGCTCTACAACTTGGTAAGGAACATTCCCTTTTACCAGGATCAGAGCTGAAGTTAGAGGACTGCCTGGCTCCCAGCTGGTATTTCTGGTTAAGTTACTCTTTACGTACAGAACAGTGACAAGCACCAAAGAACAAGAAAGATCCTTTTGCTTATGAAAGTTTAACCTTCAATTCAGATAAGCTGCTCCTTGAAGTCTATCTGTAATTGCTCCATTTCCTGTCACCATGTCTGATGCTATCACTTGATTGAAATAAGCCATAGAAGGGGGAAGATAGAACTGCTCAACAGAATAATTTTTTAATTCCAACATCACTGTTTAGAACTGCAACTGACACCATCCTGGCCAATGCATCTCACTCATTTTCTTCCACAGTCAATGTTCTTAGCTCTTTGGCCTTCCTTTGTAATTCAGTAATACCTCATAATCTGGGCAATTCTTTCACATTACTTGACAGCACAAACCTGGGACAACATTTGACAAGATTTTCAGATTAAACACACCTGATGCAAGCAGCAGATGAAATACAGAATTCTTAATTAAATGATACAGTCATCCTTGGAAAAGCTCCCAGATCTCTCATTAATGCAAACTGGTGTCCATCACTCCCAGAGACATAATTCCTTGAATACTTATTGTTCATTCAAGAGCTCAGATCCCCACTACAGAAACAACAGCTGCTGTTTAACAGTTAAACAGCTCATGTTCTACAAGAAAACTTGGAGGGGGCTGGAGAGGCCAGAGGGAAGGTGGAACTGGTGCTCCCCTAAGGGGGAGCTCAGTACCTCCTCACCTTCTGACTCCTTCCTTCACCTATTTTTTTGTTGCTTTCAGAAAGAAGCCGCCAGGGTGAAAGGAAATGTTAAATGCTTAAACATAGGAAAATACTTATAAGGTTGAACTTTCATTGACTCAAGGAAAGTAATGGGATTTGCTTTTCCCAAACCCTTCTGAAGAATGGAAGGTGAAACAGGGTGAAGAAGGCAAAGAAAGTGGGGTGAAAGATACTATTTGAAGAGGTTTTTATTCCCAGGAATTTTTTTTTTTTTTTTTTTTTGCTCAATGATGTGAGTGAATGCATTCATGATTCCTAGCCTCGAACTCCAAGTCTTAACTTACATTACATAATTAACAACAAAATAAACTAAACACACAAATGAGATCCTGTCCCTCCTGTTGCAGTTGGAGAGGTAGAATACATTTTAACCCAGGTGATGGAAATGAAATATTTGAATACATTCACAAGATCCACTTTCACAGGGAAAGAAAGGGTCCACAGGAAAGAGTTTATTTGTAAATGCAGGCACAGACCTGTCAATGTCGCAGGCACTGTTTAATGTCCTCTGGGAAGTAACATGGTATTCTGAGCACCTTCAGTTTATGCGAGACCACAGTGGGGTGGGGGGTGGGGATCTTGCAGTTATAAGGCTTGACTAATTTTAAATGTCAGATTTTGTCTACCACTCACTCTAAATGTCATCTTGTCATGGGTTTAAGCACCAGCTTCAGGTAGGCAAGGATCAAATATGGTTATTTCCATTGGACCTTGTTTCAGTGTTGTTTATATCATTAGCGAAAGTAAATCACTAAAAAAAGACAAGGAACTATGGTGAAAACCCAATGAAAATTTAGATAAATATATGCAGCTATATATTATTACAGTATGACTCACTCTGTCAAGCACCAGCCAGTGTAGAAAAGGATCTGCTGCTGCCTACTTGCTCTTCACTCAACATGAATCCTTATTTTGCAAAGGAGACAAAAACTAAATATTAGAATTCTATAGATCTTAAAATACATTTGCTTTTGTAAACAAGGACTTGGAATGTATGTGTGGTTCTATCAGATACAAGAATATATCATAGCAATACTCATTTGTACTGCAAAAAGGTACTTCACTACACCACTGAACAGAAGCGGACATTGTCAGAATCCAATCTCAGCACAAATACCTTGTCAATCAAACTATCTTAATTAGAAACTCCAGATCCCAATTCCTACTTAAAGCAGAGGAGGAAAGCTGAAAAGAGCAAGCACCTGCAATTAGAGCTGTGACAGGGTGTGTCAAAAATGGTGAGAGGAAGCTCAGAAATTCTGGGAGTGGGGAGGGAGAAGTGCAGGGAATTACTGGGGCTCTTTATGATCTCCATCCATTATTTTCTAAACAAGACTTGGATCTAAAGTTGTCTAAGAGACCCTGCTCCAGGTAACACTGGCTGATTTTTAACCCCTTCACCTCTGCCATATCAAGTTTTTACATAAAAAAAAAAAAAATTTAGAAAATCCCCATAAAAGCGAACATTGGGAAAAACTTGTTTTGTTTGTAAGTCCTTAGGGAAAAATCAAAACATCGTCAGTGGGCTCTGAAGATTCATGAAGGAGGGGTTACTTGGAACACATATTGCAGCCAAATTCAGTACAGGTTTCTTTGTCATCCACTGACCATCTATCTTCATGTTTTATACCACCAGATGGGGCTGCACTGTTTATACTTCTACATGCAATTTTCACAGGAACCCAGCTTTTTGACATCTTGAATAGCTCATCCTTTTTAAAAGACTTTTGCCTCCCTTTATCTATTTTGCCATTTAAAAATCTGTTACATCAAGTAACCTTTTCACTTTCCACTTCCAGCTCCACATACTACCTTTTGGGGTCAATCACACATCACTGCAGTAATCTAAGGCAAATGGCTTATGAACAATGAAAAGAGGAAAAGAAGATTCTCTTTTTCCTATTTTATGACAAAATTGACTTGGTTTAAGCCTGCAATTACCTGAATGAGCATTTTGCAGGGCCTGTGTTTCTAGAGGGTGAGCTTTTAGCAGCCAGCTCTCTAAGCAATGAGCAGCTCACGCAGCTTTTATTCACATTTTGATGGCTTCCATTTTCCCCCATGGAAGTGACATACTGGATAATTTTACAAACACAATCTGTGTTACTATCCCATACACATTCAAAACACTCCTTTGAGACTTTTTAGTATGAACATTTGAAGGAAAAGCTGAGCAGACAGTTTCAGAATGATTCAGCATTGCCATCCCTTAATGAACATACTTGAATGGGCCCCAGTTGTCAGAGAGGAAGCACTCCGTAACACCAACCCCTGATCTGGGACTCCAGAATTTGTCTATATTTGACAAGAGTTTAGAAATCCGAAAGCTGAAAG
>NW_009912746.1:38606-41616 GCF_000696875.1 Nestor notabilis | reverse complement strand
AGGCCAGGTTGGACACAGGGGCTTGGAGCAACCTGCTCTAGTGGAAGGTGTCCCTGCCTGTGGCAGGGGCTTGGAACTGTATGAACTTTGAGGATCCATTCCAACCCATTCTAGGAGTCTAGGAATCACCATGGAAAGTGAGAGCTCAAGCTTTCCTGCTTCCACTGAAGTGATTTAACTCTCAGAGTAAGTGCTACATGAGGAAACATCTCCCTTGTTTGCATTTCAACACTCTTAAATAAGCACACGTTTCAAACTAGCAGGCAGCTAATGGTCACAAGGCCGGAAATCTGCCTATCACACACCGAACTTCAGATTGTCTCAACAGTGTTTCCTGGAGCAATGGTTTAACACAAGCAGCAAAACCTGGAACAACATCCAACCATGCCAGAAGCAAGGCCTTAATTTTCTCAGTCCAAGTGACTGATAGAGCAGGCCCATGGATAGCGATTTACTGGCGGATCTGGTTTCACAAAAACAGTAAGAGAAGACAAGACTGCATCCAGTAATGTTTAAGAAAATGTCAGGAAGGAGACAGAGCAGGAATTTTTTAACTCATCAGGTACACAAAGTACAGGTACACAGGTATTACCAAAGCAATAATATTTAAATCAACAAATAACACTGCCAGAAAAAGCAGCACATCTGACACAATGCAAGCAGCTGCCATTCAGGATACAAAATGTCTGCTCCCATTCCTGAGTATATAGGGAATTTTCATGCAAGAGGGCCATTCCAAGCAGGGGTGATAAGGGAATAGACTAAGAATCCCTGTTCCAGAACATTAGAATTGAAATCTATTGTTTATTCTCTCCAAACATTCTCCAGCTCTTCTTCCTCCCTTTCTCATAAAACCCTAAACCAGAAAAAATTCAACTTTTCACATACTTTAGAATTCTTACACATTGGAATGTAATATGGTGACCAACTCAGATCCGCCGAGTAGCCTGGTGTTTAAAGCAGAAGCAGACTTTCTAAAGATTATATGAAGAGGAAATGAAGAAAACCCCAGAGCATCACTATGCAAAAATAGCCAACTGCTGTTAGAACTTGTTCATTTAGTCAGTTCTTTTACTTTTCCCCTCAAAATCTGAATTCCTGGTTACACCTACACTAAAAACAGTGTTAATCATAATATCACATAGGATCCTGATTTGTTTCAGTCCAAGTTACACAGAACGCAGCAAGGGTGACAGGTTTTATTATCCTTTATTTACTCTTCCCCCTTCCCAGAAACCAGATGATTCTATTTTTAGCTCTTGTAAGGCATGATTCAATCAGTAATTTTAAGTATGTTTCACAGCTGATTTTAAACACACACTCCAGGGCACTTAATGGTTAAAAGGATGCCCAGCTCAGATCTTTTCTTCCACTAGCAGAAGCACCTCAGACCTTTCAAAATACATTTGATTTACAAAGAAATTAAAGGCCATGAGAGCCACAGAAAACATAATTAGAAGTCTTAACACTAGCTACTGAAATTAAGACATCCGTTATCTCTTGACTCAGCTCCATGAGAGGATTCCAGTCCCATGGAAGTCCATGCTATTACCATGACACACTTTCCCAAACCAGGACCAGACAACAGTAACTCCTTTTCCCACCCTCACACACACTTGTTATCTAAATACCTCAGCTCCATCAGTGTTGTCCATCATCAGCTAACAGGCTTCATAAACTCATAAAATTTTACTCCATCATCCTTTGCAAAGACAGCACTCCTCATCCTTTCATACATCTAATGCTCGGGAGCCCACAAGTAAGAAACTGAAAGCAGTGCCACTAAGACCAAGCAGGGACAAATCTCTCTCACATATCAGAGTTCTCTGTTTATGAAACCTTGCTCTAGAAGTTTCCCAGCAGGTGAAGCTGCTCTTTTGGAATCAAATCCCAGAATTATCTTTTAAGTTAGAATCTTTCCAAAGCCTACAGGAGGAGCTACTATATTACTATGACTGCTATAGGTAAGGTTACAGAAGCCATTTTGAACTAGGTACTGATCCAAGCCCACCTAAAATTACAGGCTATCAAAACCCCAAAGTCAAAGATGCAAGAGTTCAGTGCTTCCTGTTTTGCGTATCCATTTTTCCTCAGTTACAGCTCTCTGAATAACTAAGCATACAGATATTTAAATAATATAGTTTAAAGCTTTATATTTAACAGAAGCACCGTCTGCAACAAGATGTATTTGCAACTGTTTCCATTTCAAATAAATCACACTGCACGTTAGCCTCTTGACACAAAAAGTTGATATCTTGGCAGGTATTTTATTGCCAACAAAGGCATTCTCAGCAGAAGCAAGCAGTAGTTTAACATATGGATAGAGATTAAGGAAGGTAAAACAGATTGTGTCCACATTGATTTTATTATAGACTAGACAAAGGCACATATGAAACATCTGTTGGAATAAAAGTATACCACATAAATGGAAAAAATAGCTATACCATTTGGAATTGGAAAAGACTAAATTTGAATTCCCAAATTTAAGCATTTCCAGCCCTGAACTACTTACCAATATTCTGCAGTCCAAAAACCCAAAGCTCACAGTTAAAGGCTGCTAGCTAAGTAATATCACCATCATATTTTCCATACTCACAGCTTTTAAAAACTTCTCCTTTGAGGCTGGGAATTACCATGTTTGGTATGAAACCAAGCCACGCTACTGCAGTTTCTCCTGGTTGATGTGAAATGAGGGAAAAATTCACTTTTTGTTTAGGTCAGAACAAGAGAAGAGACTTTACCTACTAAAATGCAAAATAAAACCCTCGAGTGGCCCAATACTAAATTGTTAAACCAACTGCCTTTCAACACCTCCTGTTTCAAGAATTTGCTTCTGTGGGTATAAAATCTGTTTGTTTCCTCCCCGACCCCCGATATAATTCTGCCTTGTGGAGACTTTGTTCTTACTGAGCATTAAAATGACAGCTACTTCCCCTTCTCAATACCTCCAGTAAGGACTAAAAACAACAACATTCTCAAATGGCAATAACTCAGGATGTTCCACTCAATT
>NW_009912746.1:37749-38575 GCF_000696875.1 Nestor notabilis | reverse complement strand
GCTTTCCCTATCAAAAGGGCACAGAAATTTTAAAAGAAGTTACTGAACATTTTGCTCTAATTTCCTACTTAAGGTGTTACACCCTTATATCCCACTAAGCATTTTCATATTCATATTACATATACCACATGAACCGTTAAAGATCAAAGCCAACTGAAAATACCTAACAATTTGTTTTGAGGCATCACACACTTTTCTTACATGTTTGTTTCATAACTCAAATCCTGTCAGAAGTCATTTTGTGGGTTGAACAAAAAGCTGCAGAACAGATCAGTCAAAACTCATGTCAAACTGCTTTATTACATCTTAAATAACATTACATTTTAATATAGTATCTATCTTGCATCCAGCTTTCTTGAAGTACACTGACTTTAAAATTAAATACAAAAGGTGAAGAGGGATACAGGGCGTGGAGAAAGCTCTACAGAATAGTTTCATGAAAGAGAGTAAGAGGGAATTCATCTTTTATGCCAAATCCAGGCCTAACGCACAATTACAGCACATTTTTGTACAGAATGTTGCAGAAAAAACAAAATGGAGGAAAGCTACTACTGCTGCTAGGAAGGAGCATTTCTGGATACAGTGAGAAGATAGGAAAGTTTAACAGAACAATCTGCTGTCCAAACACTGCTGCTTTTAACATTTTATTTGAAAAGAAAGCCAGGAAAACCTGCTCATTACAAAAATGACTCTGATCAGATGCAAAGGACTCATCCTACAAGAGGAACTGGCTGTGAGGATCTGATTTATAAAGAAGATGGTCTAAGTTCCCTCCTCCCACACCCCAGAATCTTTGACAGCGATTGTTTGAACAGGCTGTTTCTTT
>NW_009912746.1:26119-37718 GCF_000696875.1 Nestor notabilis | reverse complement strand
AAGAAAGGGGGGGGGGGGGCTGGGGGGAGGGGAAGTGACTTATCACGCTACTCCAAAACGTGCATAGCTTGTACTTGAGTTCTCCAGAGACTTATGCACAGAGTAGCAACAATAAATGAATACAGCGACAATGGTTACAGTTTTTAAACAGGTTATTTCTTCAAAGAAAAAACATCAAAGGACTTAGTCCAATATGCACTTTTTAGCATTTCTACAGCATGCGATTCTAAGAGTAAACCCACCCAATATGGCAAACAATCAAAAAAAGTTTTTTTTTTTCTGTTTAACTTAGAAAGTTCAAGATCATTATTTTCAAAACATTGATTTGTACATCATTTCATACACAAAGAATTGACTCAATACCCAAGTGTAGGATAGGTCTCTTTTGAAAACAGAGATTCCTGGTTGATGAGACTTACAGGATAGTGTTAAGGATATAAACTGCCCTTTCAAGTGGACAAAACCAAAACAGATCAAAAAAAAAAAAAAATCAGTATGATGAAAAAGGGGGGAACGAAGGGGAGGCAGGAGGGACCAAGGATTGCATTTGTTATCCATAAAAGGTGAAAGGATTCCTTAAACAAGCATTCATTACCTTTTACAGCATGTGCTTGGTTACCTTACTGCTATCCTATATATGCCAAGTTTTGTGCAACAATTATCTGTGATAATAGAAAATAAAAAAATTAGGGACTAAATTTACAGCGTTAACAACCCCCAGATGCTCTGGGCTAGGACTCCCTTGGTTCGCTCAATTAAATACATAAAGAAATGTATTTAAAAAGGAAACCTGGAAAAAATCTTGCTACAAACATGACTTTAAAATTTGCAAGTGTGTGAGATAAAGTCCTTAACCTCAACTTGGAAACTACAGTGAAAGCTAACTGTTTCACAATTATGCTCAAGTTTATTTTCTGGTCATGCTTTTATGATAGTGTTTCATTTTTTAATTCTCAAGACAGAAAAGAAAAGAAAATGGTCCCAGAAGGAATGCACAACTTCATTTTGCTTACAACACAGAAATTCTTCTTGGAAGGGTAATTGTGCTCTTCATTTCAGCAACAGGAGATGGAAAAGATCTTGCCCTTTGAAGTTGGGAGGATGGGGGTCCAAGTTAGTATGGTTGGATTGGATATGCTATCATTTTTAATTTTCAACCGTTGGAAGCTTCTTCCAGTCATGGAGTCCACCACTCTTCTGACACACAGAAAGATTGATTAAGAGTTGCACTTTGATAAAGTGTAACCAAGTGTGAAGCTTTGCCCTCACTAAACTGACACATTCAGCCATTAGCTCGCCATTTTCAAGAATGCTATCTATTTACCAACCCAGATTCAAAAGACTAGATTTTCCTATCAGGAAAATAAAACATGCTAAAATAGCTCATCACAAAAATGTCATTGCATACATTAAACAAATAGCTTTCTATAATAACAAATCTATTTCTTCTTTTCTTACTGACATTCCTAATCTGAACTATAGGCTCATAAAACATCAGTAAAACAGCACTGTTTGGCCTGGGAAAAAATATTTAAAAAAAAAAAAAAAAAAAAAAAAAAAAACCACCACAACAACAACATTCTGAAATCCTGATCAAGCACAGCCTTAATTAATTAGATACCTACCTCCTTCAGTTCCAGATCTTGAGGAAGCTGTCCCATGATCCTGTTGCCACTGCCATGCCATCATCAGTCACACCTAAGCAACTGACACGGTTATCATGACCAGCAAGGACACCTGTAAGTAAGAACATGTAACAGTATTATTACATTACTTTGAGACACATGTGATGGGATTATTCAACCAATACATTAGAAAGTCCTGAACAAACATGCTTGGAATTTTTAAATGCTTTTGGTTTAATAAGCGCAAACTTAAGATACAACTGGGTGGCTTCACAATGGAATAATTCAGTACATGCATTATTCAAAATTTTCCTTGTATATTGCCCACATTACGACCTGTACTGACTTCTCATGAGTTGTGAAATCACAGCCCCAAAAATTCTGCTGACAATGTCATAGCAATAAATACAGTATAACCATGCATTGCATAGCTCTTTGTCTTTCCTCTCCACAGTGATAAAGATCAGTTAGATTTCAATTTTTTTAGTGTATAAAATCTTAAGCTGAATTATGTCATGAACACTGAAGCATTTTTTCAGCTAATTTTATCTTACTATGTTTACAAGCACTTACAAGACAAACTCCTACATCCAATGTATTTGTCAATATGGAAATCTGTTACAATTAGAGTACTATCAAAAAAAAAATTAAGACTAAGCAGAAAAATTGAAGGTGCAACATTTTCCTCTATCCTCTTCAACTTAACAGTTTCAAGTAGGTAAAAAGAAAATCTAATTATATTCAAGTGCTTTACAGTCCACAGCACTAAGCTATTAGCAGACTTAAAATTAATCTTTATACATCAATCACTTTGTGGTTAGCACTCTCCTCATTTGTATTTTGGGCTTCTTCCCTCCTTTTATCAACCTTTAATATAAAACTTGAAGCAAGTCAGTTGTTTTTAAACTAACATGTTTTAATACTAGAAGTTAGTATTTTTAATTATTAACTCAGTGTACAAGTGGGTAATTCATACACAAGGATGCTTGATGTTTGAAGAAGTAACATCTATGATACACTTGATAAAAGCACTAATGCTGTGTGAGTAACACCATGAATCTCCAGATCCTATTAAATCTATCAAGCATCTAAGCCTCAGCACAGCATCGTGCACTTCTGCCACATCAGAGGCCAAACCCCGGGTGCTGAAGCACACTATACATTCTTTGGGAATTTGGTGCAATAAAGAAGCCTGCTGCCAGAGCTAACATGAGTATGTAGGAGTTACCTAGAACTTACTGTGGAAATAGCATTAATGTATCAACATTCACTCTACCATCAACATTAATAAGCACTGCAATGTTGTAAAACAAAGAGAGCATTGAGAAGTCTTATGCACTTGAGCTAAATACATAACCACAAAGGTGCTTAATATAGAACCAGGCATGACAGAAGAGTCCGAGTATGAAATCTGATCATCAACTTAACGTCTCAGAACATTTCAATAAGCAAAATACTTCATAAAGTAGTTTAAATCAATTCTAAAATTTGGCAGTAAAGAATCACACTTGACATGTACAGGGACTGTAAACCCAGATCAGTAGGAACAGACTTATCATTTCTACAGGTAAGCAAGATCACAGACTCCTTTTTCTTACTGAAGGTCTTTCAAATAACAGAAATACAGGAAGACCCACATAATTGTTTGTACAGTACTTAAACACAGCCATTTGTAAACTAACCTAGACATTAACCAAGAGAAATTTCTCAAGTCATTTCCACACAGGCTTGTATACACATTTATGTCTCAATAATTAAAGCATAAGAATCTGGAATTTTAAATCTCAACACACAAACAAGGCTGATTCATAAAATGCATTCCAGTACTGAAATATTTGTATCTGGCACATTAACTTGCAAATAGAACCAAAAGTTATTCTAGAATATAGAAACCAAGAGTCTACAGCTTCAACTTCTCAGCACTGACAAAAACGATCATAAATTTTAGAAGAAATAAAGGATAAAATCTGAGTGGTAAAACAAAGTTGCTGGAGAAAGAAATTAATAAATCCAATGGAAACTATTTTAGTAGGAACTATATTGGTAGGATCATACATTTCCTTATGTTTGGGTTCCAATCCCCCCACAGTGTAACTTGGCTGATGTTTTTTGTTTGCTTTTAAAATCCACCTCGGATAATTTTAAAAGCCTAGACCACTTTATTTGGGTAGCACAACCGGTCCTTGTTCTCATCCCCTATTCTGATGAGAGTAACAAAACATTTGAGGCCAAATTTATACCTTTGCTCCTTTTTTTCCTGATGTTTTCACTTTAAAGAATTGAAGTTATATTAATCTTCATACCATAGATTACATACTCATTTCCTCAAAAGTTGATCTCCACAGTGTCTGCTGTTTTGCTCGTTGTCTCTACAGCTACTGCTAGAAATACTGGGAAAAAAAATTCTTTTCTATGAATAGCTACATGAATGTTGAATTGTTAATACAACAATGCCATGAAGTCTACAAATATAGCCCTCTACCCCCCAAAACCTTGTTTTTAATGGCAATCTTCCTGTTCGCAACCAACCATTGTTGCCTTTTATCCTTAAGCATTATTCCATTTTGTTATCATCATTAAGCTACTTCCATCACTGGTCATCCTGAAACAGGTTATCACAGAATTTTCAAGTTGAGACAGGGAATGCTCAATGACAGCTCACACATTCAGTGTGTCCCACTGTGTTTATAGTATTCATACCCAAAAAAACATTTACCTGCTCTATCAGCTTTCAGTGTGTCCCAGACATTGCAGTTGAAGTCATCATAACCAGCTAAGAGGAGACGTCCACTCTTGGAAAATGCTACAGAGGTGATGCCACAAATGATGTTATCATGTGAATAAACCATAAGTTCCTGATCAGCCCGAAGATCAAAAAGCCTGCATGTAGCATCATCTGAGCCTGTGGCAAATGCGTTGCCATTTGGGAAGAACTTTAAGGAGGGAAGAAAAGTGACACATGATTTCAGACTTGATTTCTCTGTCTCATTTTGTACAGAGCAAGTAAAAAAAAAAAAAAACAAAAAAAAATTAAAGTGGCAAAGAAGAGCATACACCTCCCCAGAACTGGATTTTTCCTCTTATTCCTTTTTTTCTGCACTCTGGTTTCATCTGTTTAAGCAACATCATCATATTCCCACCCCACCTGCAAATGACTAACACCAGAGCTGACCTTAACTCATCATCTCCAATTTTATATCGAACATTTATGTGCTTTTAGAAAGCGTGATAGGAGAGGCCATTCTGTACATTTAGCTTTTAAAGAGCTTTCATTATTTTTAACAATTTTAGGGTAAGCCAAATGTTGAGTTTAAATAATGATTTCCATTAGCCAAAGTCCATCAGTTTTAGTTCCCTTTTAAACCATTACATTTAAATGTATCAGAAGCATGAATTATAATTTATCCAAATGCATAAAGTGCAGTCACTACTACTGGCAATTAAGAGCATATGAAGAACAGTCAGTTTTCATTTACCTCAAGTGATCTCAAGTTGCACAAGTTTCAGGTACATTCCCCAGCTATAAAAATTATCAATTAAAAAAACATGCCATAATACTACTACATACAGTACATGCTTAATAGCAGCGAACAGTGAAATGTAGAAATATGGATTTATATCCCATGTTCTCTGCTCAAGCCAATACATACACAGATGGCATTAATGTCCGACTCGTGGCCAGTGAAGGTTTGCCGACACATTCCTTCTCTAACATCCCACAGTTTGGCAGAGGCATCACAGGCACCAGAAACAAAACACCGGGCATCAGGAGCAAGAGACAAACTCATGACATCTCCAGTGTGCCCAGTAAATGTAGTTGTCTGCTGACCAGTTTCTATGTCCCAGAGAGCACTTGAAAGAATGAAGAAGGCAGAAATTAACATATTGGTGCTCCAAGGTGAAGACAGCAATTCTTGTCTAAACCTGTTAATTTATTATTATTGCTAAAAAGTAAAACTCAAAGTATTAATAAAAAAAAAATAAACCAAGAGCAGAAAAACCAAGTGAAATGACTTAAAGCAGCAGTGGCAAGGCTACAGCAAAAGCTGAGTCAGCATTTCCCATTTTTAAAGACCCACTGAGGATGTGCAACCTTGAGTTACGTCTGTGATCTTCAAGCTTTTCCAAGACAGCAGAATCACTAGTACAGTGATAATCAAAGAGTACAAAAGGATGAAAGAACACTAGTATAAAAGGATGAAAGAACACTATAACGTCCCTAATATTAATTTCTGTAATTTCTAGGTAAACCAGAGTCATTGGGGCAGATTTGCACCATGCAAGTAAGAGATGACTTGAAACCGTGCTTTGAAGTTTGGCTGAAAAGAAGTTTCATGGACAAACTGCTATCCAGAGAACTGTAGAGCTACTACAGTAAGTCCTGAAGCAGCTGAATTCTCTTATTAAGGGCATAATTTTAACAAACCCTGTAACAAAACAAAGCACCAACCCATATTTAGAACCATTTTTGTATTAAACCCCATATGTATTCAATAGCTACTCAGAATCAGTGAACTAATAGATGGGCATTCAAAAAGACTGACACTATGTAGGAGAAGTGCTTATTAGACAACCTTTGCTATAAGAACTGCTGCTTGCAAGAGCTGTAATGCTTTTAAGAATTAGATATAATAGACAAAATCTATGAAAAAAAAAAGATTTGAGGTCTTTTTTTGTTCAGAAGCTAGTATTTATTGAGTTACACACCTACATTCTCCTAAAAAAAACCCCATCTACTGTCACTGTAGAATATTTTCTAGGAGCTCTCATGAATAGCAACATAAACTGATTTCTGCATTAGAAAAATCCAAATACGACTTTTTAAGCAACAAAACATTGAAAATGCTAAGCAGGTTTGAGAAAAGTCGTTAGTCTAACACATTTCTGAAAGCCAAATAGTTCTAGGAAAAAGAAAAAAATTCCCCATACGATCTTAACGGAGAGAATTAGGTCAGGCTCTTCAGAACATGGGCATAACTAAACAGCCAAAGCTAACAAACTTGAAAGTCAAAGTTTTCCATTGCTAGTTAAAACTGTGACACATGAACAATAATTGATCACATTTACTCTTCTGGATGACTATCAGGTTTACAAAGAAAAAAGCTTCCTTCCATAGTAGAGCTGTGAAAAGTTATTACTAACTATCATGTCAAAGTTTTAGTGCTTACCAAGTAGTGTCGCCAGAGCTGGTGACGATTTGATTATCATCCAAGAAGCGACAGCACGACAAGTATCCTGAAAACAAAACAAGTTGGTGAATAAGACCAGAGATTACTCTTCACATTGCACACTGGCTTGCTTATATGTTGCTGCCTCCTCTTCTGAAGATGCAGCTAAGAACTACCACGTAAGCCTAAAACACAACATAGACAAGTTTGACATATAGGACCCTCCAATGTCTTGGATCAAATGTAGTTTTGCCTCTTTACAGACCAGGCCCAACCACTACACTAGCACAGTGGTACACTTGGACACAGTGGTATCACAGCAAACCCACATAAATAGTTTTCCCTGTGTCCTGAAGTGTGGGCAGGCAGTGCACGGAGAAGGGAAGAGTACCTTCTTTAGAAATCATTTTACTGGTCCCATCACAACCACTACCTGAAGGTCAAATCAACACTACTTTCTCATACCCTTAACTACACCCAAAGGGTGTACAATTCCTCCAAATTACCTAAATCATGCTTTGTAAGAAAAACAGCTGGAAATGAATTAAATAGCATTAAGCATACTTTAATTCACATTTAACTTTTTCCGTATTAAAAAAATCATTACGAATTATTACTGTGTAACTATTTCTGAGTAACCTTATTTTCCATCTATGAATAATCTTTATACCATTTTCTTTTCTCTGTATAGAGGCTCCACAGGCAGAAAACCAGCAGGAGACAGAGTCCACCTGACAATTTCCTTAAAGAACTGTTAGAGGTTTTCTCTGTAGCCATCTACCTTTGTCTTACATTTTTTGTGGAAACAAAGAGACCATAAAGGTGATGTGTAGCTTTACAAGACACCAGAGTACCTAATAAATGGACAGTGTTTTAATTTTCAGTGGAGTTCATGAAACCACCCGCCCAGCTTTCCTCTGAAAAACTTCCAATCCCATTCACAAAGAAACAAAAATACAATCTGTCCATTATCAGAATACACAAAAGCAGTTCACATTTTCTAGGTTATTACTGCTTGTAAGCTGCTCATCTCCACTAACTGTACATTCTTTAGGAAGTGAGAATATCGTCAGCCACTGAATTTGCTTTTAAATGTACATTGTGACACTGAGGTTCTTGGTTTGTTCAGAAAGAAACATTTTCAACTCACCCACCACACTTAAAACACCAGCTTTTAAGTACCATGAGGGACTTCCTTGCTTCAAAAACTCTTAATACTTCTTACCTAACAAGATGAATTTTGCTTCATCTGTCACTATGATAACTCTGCAGCTACAGTTTACATCCTAATTTACCAGGTAATACCTACAAGTCTACCTGTCTCTCCTCATCAATCACAAGACAGTTCACCCTAGAAACAGAAACCAAAGGCAAAAATTGAGCTACTGTATTTTGGGGGGAAGGGAGAAAAGAAGAAACAAGAGGAAACAATGAGAACTCAAAACTCTGCAACTAAATAGAAGCTCCATCAGAAAGCAGCTGTCTCACTTGTGAAAATTAAAACACATTGTCATTACACTTCTTGTGCTCAAAGTATATAATCCTTTGAAAAAAAAAAGTTTTAAAAAGGAAGGAGAAAAAAAAACTGTTTAACAACAGATAGTATGCAGCTAAGGTCCTGCCAGAAAAAGAGAGGTGCACAATGAAGTATATATTTTTATTTAGGAAATTATATTTAAAAGATTAAAAGAAAACCTTCACCATGTGATTATAACTTAGATTATTCTGAAGAGGCACTCACCTGTGTGACCAGCTAGTTCACGGCTGACACGTACGTTCCCTTCACGAGTTTTCAAGTTATAAATGGAACAGATGTTATCAAGACCACCACAAGCCACATAATTTCCAGAAGGAGCATATGCACAAGTCATGACCCAAGATGAACGCAGGGGAATGGCATGCACCTGAAACAGACACATTAATGTATTTCATCCGCAAAACAACAGATTCAATAGTTATCATCAGGAAGTTTTTCACCTGTCTTAAGACATACATCATCCTTTTGTCAAAAGGACAAGAAAACAGTGAAAAGTTTTTGGTTTTCTGAATATAAAACTATTTTGAGGGTAACCTGCATATATTACAACTTGTCAGACCAAGTAGTGATGTAACGAAAACCTCAGATTTGCCTTTCCCAAATCCAGCAATTTTAGTAAGAAATTTTCCCAATTCAAAACTTTCCCAAAGTTAGCAATTTTAGTAAAAACTAAATTATTTCATTCCAGTACTCTGACGACTATGGATTTATTACAGGTTCAGGAAAATACTGACTTCCAAGTACAGTCAGTAAAATTGCCAATTCCAGGCCTAGACACTACACTATGAATGAATAAGAAAGGAAATCATTACTTCCAGTGCCATTTAAATCCTTCTTTGGAAACCCACTGTAGGCAATCGAGCTTCATGTTTAAATAACTACCCCATGTTTCCTCACCATTCTGTGCTCAAAGAACTCCACTTAAAAAATTATGCAAGCTAAATCTTTTCTCTCTTTTTAACTCATTGCATTCATCCTTCAAATTTGTTCTCAACACCTCTAAGAAAGGGATCATATCCTTATACATATTGAGACCTCATGCAGTATTAACAATCTTCCTACATATCTTAAGATTACTATCTCTTCCTCTGCTGCTACAGTAATCTGCAACCCTGCAGCAATCAGCAGTTGAAAATCCAATCCCTTTCGCTAAAACCACAATCAGCTCATTCTTGGAAGTCTTCTACCAGGGATCTAATCAGAATATTAACCTTGAACCATTTTATCACTAGGAAAAGACAATATTCATGGCACCTGTGTTACTTCCAATGTGTGCTACAACTGCCAAAAGAACATCTGCAGACTATCACTCAAGTATTTTTGAATTAGCTGCTTCTGGGTGCTACACAGTCAAATTTAAAATTGTTTCAACACCAAGGTGTTTGCTACCTCTAATTCCAGAGAGTTTGTGGGTTTGGCTGGCGGGGGGAGCGGGGCTTACTTCTTTTGCGGCAGGGGGGTAGTGCGTTTTTTTGTTTGGTTGGTTTTAACTCAATTGTTTTTTCACTGAATTAATACTGTCAAGAGGTACAGGAGGAAGAGGGAGTTTTTGCAGCTGAAGAGTTCCATTTCTGACTCTAGTAAATGTTTTACCAGTCTAGCAACAACCTCCGATTCCATTCCCCCCAGATAAGAAAGCTGCACTCTGCCTCCTGATGACACCATTAATTAATTAACATTCATATAAGAACTGAAAATACTGAGATGGAAATCATGTTATATAAAGATTATTTTACCACCTTATCTTTCAGTTGTTACAGTAATTTAGATCAGATTTGCCTGCAGGCTGGATTCACAGGAGGAAGGCAAAAAATAGGGAGAGGTTATTTTTATTTTGCTAACATTATTTCTCTTTAGTAAAGTTATGAATTCCTTAGTTTCACAGCTGGGATTCAACAATAATCCCAGCTTTAAAGTTGTTGCTGCAGTTGTTTCTGCTTTTCTCTCTACGGATACACGGCTGTATTCTTCAAATGCAAACTTCATTATTTTGGAGAACCCAAAATTTTGTCTTAGCACTATGCAAGTAATGCAGCCAAATTCATGACAGGTAACATTTCCTTCCTTTGTCTTTACATTTAATTACACAGCAATATACCAGTTAGTCTTACCTTGTTTGTAGTATAGCTGTCCCAAATTATAAGTTTGCCATCCTGGGAGGCGCTAACTAGAAGTCTAGAGAGGAAACAAGAGATAAAGACAATCGTTGGGGAAGACAAGAAGGAATATCTTTGTGATGGCATCTGTCTCCACTACCAAGGCCAAGGTACTTGAAACCATTCAAGTACAGTGCAGCATTTCCCAATTCAGTTATTAGCACTATCAAAATTATTTTGCAAGTACTCAATTACATGCTAAATATTATGGAAACGTGTGATGGAACACCTACATGTAAACACCTTCTGACTTGAAAAAAACCATGTAACTAACATCTCAATTGAGGGAGAAAACTTGCATGGAATCAGTGCTTATGTGTTCTATATATAGGCTTCAGATTCACTGATTTTGGAAATCTACAGTGTCAATATGGTTTCGTTTTTCCTATTCTTAAAGTAGGAAAAAAGATACATTAAGCATTTCTGAATTCTCTTGGTTGCCCAAGTTCTCTTGGAATTAGCGGTTCCTAGTGGTAGGAATAGGAAAAACAAGTCCTGCACAGTCAGCCTTCCAAAGAGTGATGCCAAGAGATCTGATTTGGATCATCAGCACCCACCTGGAATCAGTCCCCCAGTGCATTGCATAAATTTTAGCCAGGTGTCCCCGGAGTGTTCTTCTAGTGCGCATTTGAATTCTCCCCACTGGGTCAATATTGGCTGTGATCTGAAATAGCAATGGTGTCATACACCGAATTTCTCACTTCATAGTTCCAAAAGTGACATATCATACACAAATACATTTAAACAAGCATTCCAATGCAGACCCAAAGTCCCACATTTTGAATATTGACTGAGTTTTTGAAAACTGCCTAATCTAAAGCTACATTGTTTTATGTAGTATATCTTCATCAAATTAAGAAAGCAGCCCCTCTACTGCATTTACAAAGACACTCAGAAATTACCTTGTTTAGGTCTTATTTTCTTAGACTTTTAGGATTTCAAACCTTTGATCTGGGTTTTCTACTCCTGTGTACATTTCCAGAAGACCCCCCACTGTAGCTTCATGAGATATACTACAGAGTTCAGAATTCCCATTCCCCAAGTTAATGTTGGCTGAAGCCAAGCAAATAGGATCAAAATGTGTTAGTACAGCAAGATGCAAAGGTATTAGCT
>NW_009912746.1:274-26088 GCF_000696875.1 Nestor notabilis | reverse complement strand
CAGCAGTTGAGACAGGAGTGCAGCATTGTGTGGAAATTACTAAGTAGGTTAATCTCAGCAGGTATTATGGTTCAGACTATAATGGTAACAAGACTGTACTACTACCATCTCTGTAGCAGAACAATTCTTAAAGAAACTACTGCTCAAGCTGGACAAACACGAACAACATACTTATCTCTAGAAGGAATGACCTAAAGGCAAAATTAAAAAATTGGATAAAGGATAATTCATATTAAACTCTTAAATGCTTACCTGAGCCAGGGTGGCATCCGCACATGCTTTCCTAGCATCCTGCAACAGGAACAAAAAACAACAGAGAAATCAGAAGTTCCCTACATTTCCTTATCTGTTTTGTCAAGTTGATCCAGCACCCTCAAAACAAGGCTCAGAAAGCATTTCTGCTTGGCATCCTAAGAGGACCCACCCTAACTGCATCACGAACATAAAATGCTGCCTGCTGTTAAAACACAGAGTATATATTGAGCATTTAACTTCCAAACGTTCTTCTTTTGAGAAAATGGTAATGACTTTCACCATGAAGACAGTCAAGCAATGGAACTGCGTGTCCAGACAGGCTGTGCAGTCTCCATCCTTGGAGGTTTTTGAGACTTAACTGGACAAATCTCATTGCTGACACCTTATTTTAAGCAGGAGATCACTTAACATGGGTTATGGTCTGGCTCAGAAACACTTCAGTAAACATTCATTTTGATCTAATCCATTTTGTCCATTATTTGTGTAACTACTCTTTTTTAAGCAATATTAAAAGATTGAAAAGTGATTTCCTAAAGCAGTCACATGTGCTTGCCCTTTCTAAAAATCCACGTTAACTTTGACATTGTGAAAACATGTAACTTAATGCATCATTTCTGTCCATCTCTGTTCTCAAGCCACACAAATGACCATTCATCTGTACTGTGGCTTCCAGGTCCACAGATACAATACATACTCTGATTTGGTTTTTCAGTTGCTCAGCCTCCTGGCGTAACTGGTCAAGCTCACTCATTTTCCTGTGCTAATGGTGTGCCTCACTGCCACCTCTGAAACAACCAGAAATCTGAAAGACAGACAAGTGGTGATAATGCGAATTAGTATAAATCAGAGCTTGAAATTACTGAGTCCTTTTAACCACATCAAGCAGCTCTTGGGAACAAAAGGCAGATTGCTTTACAAGTACTAGAATACAGGTGAAAAAATTTCTCTGAAATCTCTTCAGAATAAGGTGTTACCACACTTGAATGTGCTTTGCTTTTTGCCAGCACAGTAAACAAGATATAATTTGGACTTACTCCTTCCCTCCAGGGCTCCTATTTGCATTTTTTTCGTTAGTGTTTTTCTGATTCAGTTTTGTATAAACTCAAATTTCCCTAGAGTGAATCAGCAGATAACAGTAATGTTAGACACGAAATTCAGAACTTCTCTGTAGGTCTTAAGAATAGAGTAAGAAATTCTCTTATCAAAGAACAAACCCCTTAAGTATTTACAGACTGACACAATCACTTGCAAAATGCTGTAGGAAGAACCATTATGAATGGTTTCTGTAACACAGGGGTTGTGAGAAATGTTGTTCTAAGATCTGGGTAGAAGGATCACTCACAAATGTCGTTCAGGATTTTGCATGTTAATTGCTAAAATGTCTCCCTGAGACTTACAGAATGGATTCCAATAGTAATGTGTTGTCAGAATGGAACTAGTATTTTTTTGAATGTTGAGGAGAGGAGCTTGAGAAACTGCTGCCAAGAGACATTTTCCCCCTCTAAGACTCTAATTTTCCTAGCACTGATAAGGACCAAATTACTAACACATATCCCTCTGTTTGCTGTACTCTGCAGTCAACAAGATAGTGGCTCAACAGAACACACCTACCACTGAACACCCTCTACTACTGCCTGTAGGAGTTCCTCAACTATTGAACTGTTTTCCAATATAATCAGCATACAGATTCCATTAAGCATACAACTTACCTTTGAAAATCACTGTTCCAGAAAGATGTTGTTGCCATTTTCACTAGCACTGCATGCTTAAAACTCAGCTGCTCTTAAACTTTGTTTTAAAATATGTGCAGCTTGATATATAACATGCTGATGAAGTTTATCTTTTATTGCAGATCAAGATAATTGGTTCCATTTTCAAATGCTACACAGAGCACCTGGAGTTTATAAACAAACACTGGTAGTGTGTGCTTAGAACATTTTATTAGCCAGAATTGACCCTTTACTATTAAAGCAAATGCTTTGCCAGCAGCTTTACATATTACTCTGTTAAGATTTAATCAGCTTATTTATCTTCGCAGGCATGCATGTTTTTGTTGTTTTTTTTTTTCCTAAAGCCCTTCCCAAGGAGAAAGAGGAGGATAATTTCCACATTTTTATCCACTCATAGTAACAAGAAGCATACTGTGAAGGCAAATTAAAGCAATAGAGCAAGCACTGCTATCTAAAGAAGTTTCAAAAGACTGACTAAACATTCCCTAAATATTGCTATCCCACATAACCAGACTACTCAGGTCTCTTCATAGTAGCTAGTATTGCAAACTAAAGACCTCAAGGAACAAATGTCAGATCTTGCCATATCATCATTTATGAATTTATACTCTTCTCTGAAACCCACAATAGTTTAGAAAAGGAGTTTTAGTTAGCTCCTGGTTCAAACCCTACATCCACACAGCTTCAAAGCCCTTTCACTTCATTGTGAAACTAGGTCTCTTCTCTCTTCTGGTGCCAGGGTCATCTTTAAGCCCCTTTAAGATTGCTTGTTCAGCTCAGTCCAAATCCAGTTAAGACAAAACCCATCAAGAGTGTTTTATTATCCTATAACCACCTTCTTTTCTTTTGAATGCTCTTCTGTTTCTCAAGATGTGTTGTTCACTCTGCATCTAAGACAAAACAGACTGTGGCTGGGCCTCCCTACAGTTTTTAACATGCAGTCATCACTGCCTAGAGCTCCTGTGTAGATCACACGCATTGTGAAATAACATGTGCTCATCTTGTCATGAATTAAGAAACTCTGAAGACTTATTACGAATAAACTGAAATTTTTCAGATCTTTCAGCTTTTAAATAATCATTTTTGCTTCTGCCATTCTCCAAGTTAATATGTAAGCCCATTTCCCACTGAGCAAATACCAACCTCTCCAGGCAGAGTACAAAGAATTCAGAGATGGTATCATTCCTATTTCAGAGAAAGAAATCATGATCCAAAACTTAAGTGTTCTGCTCAAGGTCACAGCAACTCAATGATGGGATTAGGATCAAGATTTAGGACACCAAAATTCCAGCTGCAGAGATACAGGTAACTACACTGAAGATTTGCATGCAGCTTTATTTAAAAATATAATAGGATGAATAATCTAATGTCAAAGCAGACATGTTCTCCTGTAATACTGCTTAAAATAGTGCCAATTTATTTCTGCCAGAATCTATGTGCTATGCAACAGAATTCTCTCGCACATAAATGAAACAATAATTCTTTATATGGAACAGAAGAGGCCTAATGAGATGAACACTAATCCTAGGGGAAAAAGTTACAGCGAATAAGTCCACCTCACAGAAACCAGACCCTGTAGTTTCATTCTGGATTATTTGCACACACAGAGTTCAAAACAAATCATAGAAGCTTATTTCATGCTTGGGCCTTATTGCTTAATATAGCATGCACTTAAGGATACTATTGCAAATGACCCAGCCTTACCTAGTGTACAACTAAGCTCCTAAAATGCTCTATTTGTGAACTCCGTGTCAAGACAGTCTCTCCCTAATGCTTTAAGGAAAGCTTCCTTTTAATGAGTAACTTCAAAATTGTTTATCAACACTACAGAAACCTTTACACCTACACGCAAGATACCATCTCCATTATCATGGGCAGTGAGGAGTTTAAGGAACTTAACTACTGTTGTTACAAGCAGCACCTATGGATCTTGACCTTCAGTTACTTGCTAAGCAGGACTCACGTTTCAATATTCAC
The DNA here is from genome assembly GCF_000696875.1 of Nestor notabilis. NCBI lineage: Eukaryota > Metazoa > Chordata > Aves > Psittaciformes > Psittacidae > Nestor > Nestor notabilis. The sequence goes on along the minus strand of NW_009912746.1, from coordinate 22,126 downwards.
TGCATGACAACTAGTAGCTGAATGCATACACCCCTTGATGTCTTCCCCATCTGCAACACCATAGATCCACATAAATTCACATCTTGAAGTTAGGTACTTTTAGAGTTACAAGTTAAGCCCTGCATTCCAAGCAACTCCAAACTGTGTTTCTGACAGCATCCAATGGAATTGTTTAAGCCACATTTCCACGTTCCCTTTGTAGTCTTTGTTGTTTCAACATCAACAGGAAGTTCCAATTCCTGCCAACATGACTGAACTCACTAGCACTCAGGAAACGAAAATCCTAATGAAGCCAAGAGCACTAAAATATAGGAGTTCTCTGAAGCAGACTAAAATTTATGGGACAACCAGCCACCAGCTTGGCTATTCCTCTATTTCTTTTACACTAAGTCTTAGGTAATTAAATTTATGTCAGAAATATGAAATCTGTGGGGAAATAAAGAGCTCCATCCTCTTGTGTATTGATTACTGTAAATCAGTAGAGTTTACTAGTGTCTAGCATTAAAAAACAAAAACAAACAAAAACAACTTTAAAAGGGCAAGAACAACAGGTAAGGTCAGGAAAATGTATGGGCAAACAAAATGGTTTTATCTATTCTCATTCTCAGTACATGAGAAATATTTATACAGATTTATTCTTAGACATAACAAGCAGAGACTGTTCAATATATGATCTATGCTCATTACAAGCTAGTGCAATTATCATGAAATAACACATTTTTGTTTCTTGGCATGTTTAAAGGCACTTAACCCCATCTTAAAAGAAGTTTTTAGAAGAAACTGTAAGCTTGATAGGGCTGATACTTCTATTTCTGGGTTTTTGAAAGATGTTACCAAATTTCTAAATCAAACAAACCTCATGCACTATTCAAATTCCACACTCCTTTTATCCAAATTATCACCATAGCTGTGAAGAAATAGGTAGCAGTCAAACTTATACTTACCTTTCTTTTGAGTAAGTTAATGTGTTCTTGAAGGCAGGCTTCTCAAGAATAACACACTCACTTTGCCGAACCCACTCAAGACCTTTCCAGAGGCTGAAGTGCTTAAGTGTCTCTGCTCTAAGCCTAATTCCTGCTAATCTTGTTGACAAGTATACCTCAGAGATAATTCTCTTCTTGCTAGAGACAAGAAGATGCATACTTGCAAGGTAGTTCACTGTTCTTCACTATACCACACGACTCAAGTCTCTAATCTCTTTTTAGAAGTTACCCTTAGAAGAGTCCCTTTGTTCCTCTGTTTCCAATCAAGAATTGACTTCACCTTTCAATAGAAGATCAAACTTTACAATTTGGCTATTTCAAAAGGATTTATCAGGTCACTCATCTCAAATTAACAACTTCTGGGTTTGTTTTTCTCTAAGGTACATGACCTACATTCCTATGTAAAAGGAAAGTTATCTATGTCCAGGCACTCAATTATGTTGAACAATCTTTGCACTGAATAGAAAGCCATATGAAATCTAAATAACTCCCACAGGCTTCCTGCAAATGGATATAGACATAAGGTCCCAGTATAATAATTCACTTTAAATGTAAAGCTCACTATGCAAAATACAGTGATAATTCAAAGGCTAAGGAAGAATTCACTCATTTCATTATTAGAACTCTAATGTCCTTTCCAGAGCTCAAATTGTTTATCCAATTAAGTCCAGTTACTGAAACCAGCATATCATTAATACTATCACATTTAGATGTAGAGTGATGCTTGCCTACATTATAAGAGAAGTGGGAAGAGTTGAATACAACTTATCTAAATACATATTCTTGTGTTAAATATGATTCCTCTCTACAACTGCCTGGTAACAGCAGTGAGGTGATGGTCACTAAACACTGTTATTTAATCTTCTCACACCATTTCTCCTGAATAGCCCATCCTATAAATAATCTCTACAGATTAAAAGAAGAGAACACAGATTTGAAGTTGCAGCTATCATTAAGTCAAGTATTTAGAACTTCTATCCCTTGATGGCCAAACTTTCTTTTCCACAAAATAATTTTAGTTTACATTACTACTACTAAAACCTAAAGTAATCCCACCAAGCCATTGCTGATGCGGTCTGGTAACACAGAAGGTTTAAAGATATACTGTTAGAGCACTACCCATGTACAATAACTTCCTAAGAAGGTTAGCCAAATCACCTTTCTCCCCAAATGAACAGCTTGACCAATACTTGTTCCCTCAACATTTTCCCTGCTAATACACATCACCCCAGTATGTACAAAACAGACACAGAAAAAGCAAAGCACATCATTTGCAAGAACAGAGACAAAACTTCACAGCCTTCCTAATGAGTTCATGTTACATCTACCAGTCTCATAGCAGGTCATCTGATTAAATGAAATTGTGTTAATCTATTAGATACCATAAATCCTATTAGCAACATACACAGCAGCTTGTACATTTTCACAATGACAACGGAATTACACACAATCCACTGTTAGTTCCAATGTTTTGACATCATACTGGCTTTGAAAAGCTGAGGGGGTTTTGTTATTTAATTGGAAGTATATATTGAGTCCTATTTGACTTTTATTCAATAGAAAATACAGTAAGAAAGATCAGAATTGCTTGTGGAACAAATTTGAGGTGTTCCCTATCCCATTTACATGCTCCACAAGAGAAGACAAAAAAAATTTAGGGGTGCCTTCTGATCCTTAAGTACACACATTTCCAGATAGAGTGACCAACAAAAAAAAAAAAAAAAAAAAAAAAAAAAGGTGTAGAGAATTTTAGAAGTTAAAAATCATAGAAAAGGTATTCAGGAACATGACATAAATGTAAAGACTCACACAAGCTTCTGTGATACAGCTTTATTTGAGGGGGGGGGAAAAATCCAACCAAAACACAAGCCTTTAGAATATGCACCGAATATAGCTCAAAGACACTGGCTTAATAAGCAGCACTGATTAAAACAGAAGGTTAAATACAAAATAGGACAAAAAAATACTAAAAATACTATAATGCCACTGAGGAAAAACAATGGTTTGCCTACACTGGGAACACTGTGTTCAGTTTCTGCTCCTCAAAAAAAAAGAAAAAAAAAAAAAACCAAAAACAAAAACAAAGAAAAAACCAACAAAAAATAAAAAAAAAAACCACAAAAGAAAAAACACTGGAAGTATCTAGGGTTGACCAAAGTAACTAATTGCGGAGTACCTCGGAAGACAGGTTTAGAGAAAGAGACAGGGGCTCACTTGCTGCTTGCTTTTTTGAAAAACAGGTAAACATCTAGTAATGGGAAGCAACAAATTAAACTGAGCAAATACTTCCTACACAACATATGGCTAACTAGTGATGTTCCTAACAGAGTACGGGGCTTCACAAGAGGCAGAAACAAGTTAGTCTGGAAAGTAATGAAGGTTTCACTGTTCCAAAAAATATTACTAATAATTATGATTGCAAAGAATACGAACTTTGAAACTCCTAGGTTCTGTTTAAATAATACAGACACATTAAAAAAATTCTGACAAGAGCCACTTTGCTTAAAAGAAATTTGGCCTTCTTTTGTCAAACATGGCAGAGAAGTAATTTTTCATTCACTAGAGAATGACCATTGTCATCATTTTATTTATTACAATTCCCTGCCCCACTGAGATGAAACTGTTTCATCTACGGTCTCCCTCTGCTTTGCCAGTTCCATTTCTGAATAAAGGCAGGCACCAACATCTATTATTTAGCAGGTTTCCTGCCCATTTTAAAATCCTTCCTGTTGATAGAAGTAATGCTAAAGTAGAAAACAGGTACTTTAGGCTTGCACATACTAACTGCTAAAATCCTTAAGTTTGCCACTTAAAAAATATTATGAGTTTCTCAAGCACTAGTAAAAAGAAGTTACCTTATTTCTTTACTTACATTTTCTCTCACTACAGTAGAAAGCCAACTAGTAGAAAAGTCAAAGTAGTAGAAAGCCACTACAGTAGAAAGTCAAACATGCAAATTCTGGGGGGAGGGGAGAAAAAAAAAAAAAGAAAGAGAAAAACAAAACCAGAATTTGTACAGTTGTCAAGAAATAACAGATTTCTTAAGTCTAGCAGAAATTAAAATGCTATCAAAGCACAGACTATTTTTTGTTAGCTATTTTTTCCAAGAAAACTCTTGCAATCCTCAGATCATTAAGTCTCCTCCCCTAGTGATACAGGACTCCACACTGTTAGAGAGTTTAGGATTGTAGCAAAACATTGTCTCACTCATACAAGCCTAATTTTCACTGCACTACAAAGTGTCCCCTCTCCCCAGTCTGCGTTTTCAAAGCATTGAAATTATTTCTGCTCAATACTGTTCCTGAGGTATGCTAGCTTTCTAAGCACAGTGAAATACCAAGGTATCTATTTTATCAAAAGAAGTTACATAAACCTCCTACTAAACAGCTCAAGCGAGAGCACAACACTCTTCTAGAAGAGTTACGACTTCTAATCACTAAAGATGTTAACAAGTGAAATATTAACACATAAAAAAAAAAAACTCACACACTTGCAGTCTGGAAGACTGTAATGATTTAACATACAAATTGGCTTTGTAGCAAGATGGAAGAATTTCTTGTAAGAAATTTTGGAGCAATTTTTTTCCTCTGGCAGCACAAAGTCATTACAGTTCACCCCAAGATTCTGAACTTCAACAACCACTTCTACACGCAAAACATCTGTAATCTGTCTGTACCACACAGCAAGACAAGGGCTATGGGTGATGTCAATGGACACTAAGTGTGCATCTTCAAAGCTGCTGCATCAGGACAGTAGAGGATTATTCCAGCCACAAAGCAAGAATGTACTGAAGCAAAATGATCTTAAATCAGAAAGCCAGTCTACAACCTCATGTACTTTAAACTGAAATGCTTACAGATAATGCATCTTTCCGATTTTACAGTTCACTATTAGCCGGAAAATTTACAAACCACTCCAGTGTCTGGTATGGAGGTTAAACTACTTAGGATATGGATCATCCTCATCCAAGCTCATTTATAGATGAACAGCTTAATACTGTGATTATGGAATCATCACAGTGTAAGCAGTTTTGTTGGCTACTGCCAGAAAAACCACACTTTTAGACATAAAACAGTAACTCACACTTAGAGGCCAAACTCTAGCCCCCAAAGACACAAGCGCATGACATGACCATTTGAAGTTCTGAAAAAAGATCAACTCTATTCAACTTTCAGAAGTCTTGACAGGAAAAAATTGCCCACATTGCAGAGATAAGAAAACTAATGAAATTCTGAAAGCATTACCTGAAATCTAAACAATTATGCTGGAACACTAACAGTACACAGAATACACAATAGCAAAGGCCAAAACACACACCATTATTGTCCTGTGCTGTACCCTCATTAATGCAGGAGAGGTGTTGCAGATTTCATATGCCTTCTGCAAAAAAGAAAAACAAAAAACCAAAAAAACCCCTGCTTTAACCAGCCTGCAGGAAGAGTAATGAAGTCTAACAGCAAAATGCTCCACAAAGTTTAGTTTTTAAAACCAGGCTAAGTCTCCAGATGAGCTTGCTGAAAGCATCCTGTGATGCCTGCAGAATGCAGTCCTAGCAACTGAGGTATTTTCAATTAAAGATGGAGCTCTTTTCAAAGAACAAAAGTAGACAAGTGACTGAAGAAGAAGTGGGGGGGGGGGTGAGATCTGCATCGTCACAAGCTTCCAATTTTAGCTAAAATGTAGCCTGGTAAAAACAACATGAAAATTACAGGCCAAGTCATTCACCACACCACAATACTGGTTCAGCAAAGAAAGAGTTCTTGTAACAAGCTTTATACACCATCTTTAATCAGCCCTCACAGCCCTGCTTAGCTGAGAGCTCAAGAACTGGGGTTTCTAAAACTGGAGAGAACAAAAAGTACCACAGAATACTTTAAGCTTGGTTCAAATGGTTAAACCATTATACCAAAGCACCTTGGAGGTTAGCCAGCCCTACACATAGCTGGCATACCCAGTGTCCCCACATTCCCACAGCTTTCTGCTCCAAGCAAAGCATCATCATTTCTGGGTAAAGCTTCCTTACTACAGCACCAACTGCTGACAGCCTAATATTCCTTTTTCCTTCAAAATTTCCTTCAACTTTCCTTGAAGTAGTTACATTGAGGTGACAACCCAGCCTAAAAACTTAACTCCAAAATTCACCAGAAAACAAGCCTTCACATGAAGGCTCTTCTGGAAAGTTTCATAAAGTTGAGGAAAGCGGGAAAGAAAAGAAGAAAGGAAGGGACTTTGAAGAGTAGGGCAAGCATTGAGAAGTATTTTACTGAAACATCATAGCAGATCTGAACAACTCTCCAAAATTAAGCAACTTCCTAAATACATTCACTGTAGCCCTCTCCAAAGCCATTAGCTGTGTAAACACATTTTTCTTCTTGAACTATGGATTCAATGACAGATTTAGACACCAAATATTCTGGCTGTTAATTCCACCCACACACCTTCTTAAGGCTGCTTTACACATACATTAACTAGATGCCAAGGCCAATATTTGAACTGCAGCAACAGCATTCTAGCTTCTTAAAACATGTCATCAATTCATACATAACCTGATATGAGGCCAGGCATGGCTCATCAGACAAGACACCTGCCCAGCAAAGGTTTGGCTCAGACCTTGGGACAAGGTTTGGCCAGGCTTCATAAGCAGCTGTGTCTGTGCTCCTCCAAGCACTAATTCTAGTTCAGATTTTTCTTGTCAAGTACAGATCTGTATTCCAGAAAGCCTAGTCTTTGCTGTCACCTGATGCAAGAGCAGCTTTGAAGGACAGCCAATGGAAGGATAAAATAGTAATTACAAATTCATAAATTAAATATTGTCAAGTGAATGGATACAATCCCTTCTCTTTTATTTGATGTTTTCTTTCTGGGAATCACCTGCTGAGTCTATAATTTACAAGCACATAAGCTCTGAACAACAAGTAATACCTTACCAACAGGTTTGCAAAACAGATTATCCTAGTAGGGACAATGCTAGACTGTCCAACTCCTTCAAAAACTTACTGCAAACACTTCTGCAGTCAAAGGCTAGCACGGCTGGACCACTTCTGTGGGAGGTATTTGGCTGCTTCTCTCATTGAAGAATTGCCAAGTTTCCATCTGAAGCAGTCATTGTGCTCAGGAGACATTTTTCCATATATTAGTGCGAATGAAGTACACACAAAACAAGAGAATATCAGGTCAATAAGTGTTAATGGTCATTATGCAACACTTACATTAGCCGGTTAAGGAGCTAACAAATTTCCATTTTCAATGTAGCATGCAAGTAATAATAATTACACAAGCTAAAAATACCTGCACCTGAACAAGCCAACTTCACAAATGCTTCATTATTACATACAGCTCAATTCTTGAATTACAGGTCCCACTTTAACTAGGCACCTTCCTACAAGGGTCAGTCACTGATGTTAATACTTACAAGATTTTCTGCATAAAAAGAACTCTGCAGAATACCTGGCAATGCAGGTTTCAAATAAATAAATAAATAAACAAATAAATAAGAAAAAATAATGCTTGTTGTATTTGCTCTGTCCAAAGACAAGTTTTTCTGATAAGTTAAATCCTTCACCTGTTTCTAAGCACAAGATTATGAGCTAAAGATATTTAATCTCCATTCATGATTTAACAGTATAAAGTTGCAGCCCTATTAGGAGCTATCATCTTCAACATTACAAGTGACATGTCCTTCCCCTATCCCATCCCCTATTTCTAGTAGTAGAAGTCTGGAAATGCTTTCCTCCTGAAGAAGTTTGTACACGTTTTCTATTGTGCTCGATATATCTAAGAGACAAAAAAGATAAAAAGTTTCTCACAGCTGCATAGAACACAGGAAAATTGACGGCTAAAGAATAAAGATCAGTTCTAGGGCCCCTCCAAAGCTCTGGCTGCGTTTCTTCATCCAGGCATAAAAGATCTACACAAAACATCTTCTGGTCAGTCAACATGGTCTTCCATCAAACTGCCCTCATCTAAGTATCAAGGCCAGAAGTTTCAGCTTCAGAAAAAAGAAAAAAAAATTAAAAAAAAAAAAAAAATCACGCTTTTATTTCAGAAAATTCAGGGCAGAAGACAGATACTAACATATGTAGAAACCTTCCAAGACCTTGCAAAGGCCAAATTCAGTAAGAGAGTTTCGCATTCAAAGTGCCAACTTGGAATTATTGTCTGAGAGAAACACTGCATTTCTGTCTCCTCCAAAAGCATTACAGAATAAGAATAATTCACTAAAAAAGTCAACTGCTATGTGCACATTCCTCAATATGCCAGAGGTTATTGCCACACAGTAAAGCAACCCAGCTTTTAATGAACGTCACCAAACTCTAGCTATAGATGCATAGTCCATCAGCTTTTGCTGGCATGCCTAAGACTTGAGGACTCATCTCTCCCCATGTTTAAAAAAGTATTTGAAAATAAACCTTTGGGACAGTTCGCCACTTTCTCTAAATAGAATACTAATAAGCAGACAACAATGCTTGAGACTACGGCAGGGACACATGCTTGCAATAAACAGCTCTGGAGTAAAGTGGCCCCTTTTCCTCTGCCACCAACAGTGAGCAAATTCAAGCTATTTTCATGGAAGACAGCATCCCTATGTTGCCAAAATACTCATATTTCCTGATGCTAATCCCATGACCTACATTAAAAAAAAAACCCATACTGATGCAATATTTAAGCATAAAAATCTGGACTGTAACAGGTCACTTCATTAATCCTTTCTAAATGCATTTGCAAGCTATGTGTATTATTTAAAAATAATCTTAATTCTAGGAACAGCAGAGAATTCATGTACAAAATAAAAGAACTGATTATTATAAGTTTAACAGATGCCTAAAGCCAAACGCTTAAAACATCACTTTTTAAAAAAGAGGGGTCTTGGGAGATCTCAGTAGTTGAAGAATATTAATGACTGTTGCTACCTTAGTGACCAAAGTCAACTTAATTTCTACCTACATCTTTTCTGCCTTGTTCTTAAAGAAATTCACATTTAAGATCATTCTAACACCTCCTGATAAGTAGCAGGCATAGGAAGCCAACTTTTTTTAAGAATAAAAATTAATGATATTTAGTGTAAGTTTTCAAACCAGTAAGTCAGGAAAACTTAGAACCTGCTTGGGCATAAATTTCTAGCTACATTTATCAGAAAAAGAAATTACTGAACATTGCCACTTAATAAAGTATCCCCTTATCCAAAACCAAGCAGTTTTGTTGTAATATACTACTAGATATCTCCCTTCAGACCAAAAAACAAAACCCAGGCAGCACTGGAAGAGCATATATCACTATTAATTAATGAGCACAGAAATGACTAAGCATTTATTACTAGATGCTTCTATCTGCAGAGCCTTACGGTAATTGAACAGTTGTTTCTCACTTCAGCTGTCATCTTTCATTGCTTCTTTCAACTCTTCTATCATGCTCTCCAGTTTTTACTGGCATTTTCACTTCATTTGTAAACTCTCCAGAATTTCTGTTTAACTGAACAGGGCAGAGCACATGCACAACAGGGATATCGGAGTTCTACTTCAATAATAACATCACTGACACACCATATTTTTCACTATTTAGTATTAATATTATTGCCATGAACAGACAAGCAGCTACAAAGGTAAGACTATGTAACCAAATATTGCTGGATGCAAACACCTTCTCAGTAACACACAATTAACTATTCAGGAGCTGAAGAAACAAAATACTAGGTCTTACGGGCTAAAAGAAACCCAAACCACTTTGCACTTTAACTGCAAGAGACAAATTGAAAAGGTTTTAGTTACTTTCTCTAGGAAATATAATTTTTTGCCTAAGCCCTTTAGCATCGAGAACGCTTAGGGCCTTTACTTAAGAGGAAAAAAAGCCACACACAGCAGGAGCTATGTAGAAAGCTGCTAATAGTGAGACCAGATTCATAGTTTGGGTTTAGAAGTGCTAAGGAAACAAAAGAGGGGGACAAAAAAAAAAAAAAGAATCCCCAAAAAAAACAAACCAAGGGTAAAACTATAGTACAAATCAGTCAGATAAGGTGTTTGCAGAGAGGTTGAACAAAATAATGGGAAAATAATACAAAAACAACCCAGAAACAAAACAGATTCATTATTCTTCTCCAGGGGACCTAAGGCAGTGGTGCCACAGTATCAGGACATTATCTTAGCAGAAAATGTGTAATCTCTCATCTAAATCAGCTGAATCTCTAGGTAGCAGGCTTAGGGCAGTTCAGAATGCAAGCTACACACAGTACTTTGTCTCCTAGAAGCTAGAAGTGGAAGCATGCTGTTGTAGAAGCAGTTTGCACACCATCCCAGTGTGACAATCAGTGACAGAATCGTAAAATAGCAAATGAAGACACATTACACACCTAAATATGCGTGGTTATGCTTTTTTTTTTTTTTAAATTAAAAGTCAGCATTAGAAACACACTCGAGTAGCAAAAAAAGTATGTAATCTACAATTTAAGAACATGCAATCCCATTAAGAAAAATAATTCTTGCCAATTCTCATGAAGTTGCCAAAAGATTGTTTATTTAAAAGTCACTTTTAGCTATACCAGTTTTCCAGTAGGTCTTCAGGTCATTTTCTGTGATTTGAATATATTCAAGAAGTCCTTCCAAAGATTGATGTGTTTCTCTATCACCTGCTCAAGCTCTCCCCAAATATTTCACAGTAGGTGCTGAGGAGAGCACAGCTTTGCTGGATCATGTTTTCACAAGCAAATGAATAGCTGTATGCAAAACCTGGCACAGAGGGAGGTGATCACACCACCTCCTGTTACCAAAATCCCAGCAATTACAACAGAATCTATCAGATGAAAACTGACACTATCTGGGGATTCAAGCGTAAGAGAAGAACAGGTATTTTCCAAAAGCCTGAATATTTCTCTCATCCCTGCTTGCCAACACATCTGTATTGGCATGATTTTTTCAACCTTGTTAAAAATAATGTATTGCTTCAGATATTACCATTACAGTGACATCAGTAGGTACATTAAGATCTTCACAACAATATTTATTATATTAGAGGAGGAAATGGGTTATATGATCACTTATTTACAATACAAAAAAACAGAAATAAAAATAGCAAAATTAGACATGAAAAATACTAGCAGAAATCAGTAAGACTGTGTACATGCATAAGCACAGAAAATTAATAGAAATTCCTATTATTGTATTTTGTATTTCCATAAATTTCAGCTCAACTATTTTATCAACAGAAGCTGAATCATCCATTTCATGCTACATATGCCAGCCAGTAAAGAGTCAAGTGAGTCAAAGGGGAATCAGTTGCTTCCTACTTACACCCTCTAAAAAAAAAAAAAAAAATTTAAAAAAAAAAAAAAAAAAAAACTTTCAGAATGCTACATTTAACATTACTTTTTACATCCTTAAAAGTCAAGTAATTTAAAGTTAGAAGAAGTAGCCAAGCAAGCAAGCAAGTCAACATACCTTTACTGGATCCAAGGGAGACAGTTACTGATATAACTGATCACATATACAACGTGGTCTTTTCTGGACAACCTTGGTTCTGAAAAAGCATCCCCCTCATCCATGCACGTAGGCACAGACTTCAAATGAGATCCTCAGATGCTGACATGTCTCACTGCACTAAGGCCCTCAAAATACTGATGAAAAACACATTATGTTTCCAGAGCAGCAAGATAATTTATGTTCTATGAAATCTGAATTGTGCCTCACCATGCAGATCAAGAGTCCAATAGATGCAATAAAGGTGCCCCATCTTAAGGACAGGCTGGACAAGACTCAATTGATAGCTACCTCCTGACTATAAGTACTATCACATCCTGCCCCAACAAAAATACAGAATTTAAGACATTTGAACAAAAAAAAACATCTGCTCTCTTTGTGCCTCTGCTACACAGACTATACAAAACAGCCTAGGAGATCATCTGCAAGAAAAATATTCATTCTTTACAACAGTGTTGAAGATTTTAGCCAAGCTTCAGCTAATTATTTCATTGAAATAAGAATTTAAGTGTTCAAACAGCATGCTGATCTTCAGTAAGAGATTAACAAAGATTCATAGTTAAAAAGAAATTATGCTACACCATGAAATAACTGCTTTCCAGCAGCAGTCTGAAGATAAAAAGTATTTCAGTGGACTTTAAAAATCAACAAAATGTATTACATGCATATAGCAGAAAAAAGAATACTAAGAAGAGATTAAAATATGGCATAACTTCTCTAATCTTTTTAATCCAAACAGACCAAGCAATACTTTGTTCTCTAGACCTGCAATCAACATAATCCATCTTTAATCAATGTGCAAGCAGTTCCATTATTTTTGATAGCAATGACTTATACCTCCAGTAGCTCACTGATTTCTCCCAGCAATTGCTCTATTTTGATGTGTACCTTTGATACAAATAAGGTACAGAAGAACAGGAACAAGTAAAGCAAGGTTCCCAGACTGAAAAGTAGAGTAACACAGGAGACCTTGAAGCCATTAGACTGAGAAGTAGTGTTTGGGAACAGAAAATGCAACAATGCTTAATGCTGACACAAAAGTACAGCCCAGGGATAGCATCACAACAAGAAAGCAAATACTTGCTTTCACCCTTGGATGTTCTTCTTCCGAAAGTACTGCATTAACTCTCTTAAAAAGTCTGGCATTAGTCTTTAAGTAGCAGTTGTATTCCTCTAGATAGTGTGCATGTGGTTGGATGATCAAAATAACGAGGAAAATATGATTAAAAGAAAACAAGTACTACTAGGGATAGGAGCCAGGGTAGGAATTAAGAAAGAGAAAACTGAAAACATCAGAAGACAATCCTTTTAGGGAAGAAGAAGTATGTGAAAAGTGAAGTCAAAATAAGCAAAGGCTGTTTAACAAAGACAGCAAGGTTAGTTGAAATCTACAACTCTTAAGATCCTGAACCAATTTTCTTGATCCTCTGCACACCATCCCCTTTACACAAGCATTGCTTCATGTTTACTTAGAACCCCTTCACAAAATTGTTGAGCAAAACTATGTTGTTTTTTTGAGGGGAGACTGGTTTTGAGTTTGTTTTTAAAACAGAAAACACACTAGCTGAAGTACAGAGTATCAACTCAGTCCCTTTTAAAACAGAAGGGGAGACAGCTTTGAAGACAGGACACTTCCACCTTCTATTCAGAATATTAAGGATTGTGACTTGGGAAAAACAGTTGTTTCAAACTCCAGCTTCCACCTCGGCTTGCTTTTCTAAGTTCCTTCATGTTTTGTAAGAGCAGAGCTGCTCATTAGTTAGAAGCTGAACTACCAGAGTTTTGCAGCAAGCACAGCACATGGTAATAAACTACTTGTCCATCTTGATTTCCTTAACATGCAAACTCGTGAATTGGCAAGGCAGCTGCTGACAAGATGCCTGTGCCACCTTTCCTGATGGGAAGCTGCAATAGCCAGCTTTCCCAGAGCAATCCCTTGAGTTTAGTTCACAACAGCAAGGATAAGGCAAAAATGACTACAGGATAAATTAGACTGAGAAATCAAAACCAAATTAATTAGCTAGATGACAGAGCTTAACATCCCATCTTACCCCAAGAAAACCTGTCTAAATGCTTTATATTTGATCCCTGTGGTAGGAAACAGAGTGGATTTCCCAATGCCTGATTTAGTATGAGTTCCATCTTTTAGTATGAGTTAAAGAGAAGAGAAAGGAGTCAGGCTAGAAGCAAACAGGAAGATGACTGGGCCTCTTCTCATGTCTAAGGACTTGCCCAAGATTTCCAAAATGTCTCTCAGAACTTCATTCTATCTTCAAACTTTCCAAGTTCATAGTGGTTTTAAGATTCTTCCTCCTTTTCTTCAAGGTGCTTCACTCCATTTGATTAGGATACAGTTTTCTAATTTCAAAATCATTGCTTAACTTAACTTGGATATACTGAATTTGTATGTGAAATTCAAGCCTAATGATAGACTCCGGGTAATCAGATACCTAAATACTCACACCTGTGGACTAGTTTGGCCAGATATTAAAGCCCTACATTGCAGGTTCTGCACAAGTTCTGCTTCCCCATTTATCAGCAATGAATCTTTTTGCAGGACAAACCAAAGTATTCCCTGAAATGCTGACGCTTCAACTATGGTCTACAGGCAAAAGAATAAACAAAGAAAGTAAGCTGAAGTAATCAATTTTACTTCAATGCCCAAAGTTTCTGTGATATTTGAGTTTTCATACATGAAAAAACACTTCCCCAACTTCTCAAGCATGTATTGAAGACACACTACTTTATCAAGATTTTAAATCCATTTAATTGCTCCTGTCTTTTATTTCATTTTCTTTACATATTATACAGTCTTTTAACCAATTATTTCACTTTCTTTACATATTGTACAGTCTTTTAACCAAAGTACCGTATATTAACTTTAACAGCAAGTTTTCAGGCACTATCCAGATAGTATCTGACAACTTGCAGTAAAACCCAGGACATAACCTGAAGCACAAATCGCCATAAGTGTTAAGCGAACCATTCCTGATATTTGTACAGACCACACCTTTGTTAAATAGACAGCAGTGTATCTCCAGCATTTTACCACTTCATAAAGGATTTGCGACATATGTTCCAACAAAGAGAACTCTTTAATTAGTACAGTATTATCCTACTTTGAGTACCAAAGTTTTCAGCAGACTATCACATCTACTTCGTTCTTCTAGACAAACAGAAAAATTAACCTAACACGTGTGTTTGGAGGAAGGTGTGGTAATCTGAAGAAAAGAGTCTGGGGAACTAAATGGGAAAAATCCAAGAGGACCATAAACAGAATTCTTCTCAGCATCCTGAAGCATGTGTAGGCCTGCTTTGTTGGGCACTGTTATTTCATTTATTGGAAAAAAACCCATATACTAAGTTAAGTATTATGCAGTTATAACTCATGGTATTTTATACACTGAAACTTATGTTTCTTTTTTTTCCTATTTATTTTGAGATTCAAGCATTGTGATGTTTGACACATTGAAACACTTGTTGTTAACCAAGATATATCAGCTCAACAATTTAAACAAACCTAAATGGAACAGAACTCTACATATATGGCAAAAACCAGACTTAGTGCAGTAGCTTTTATCACAGACATCTTAGAAACTATTAATACTACGCACATATCAAACTGAGAAATAAGCTTGGGGCCTTCTGGTCAATGCTGTTCATGGCATGAACATTCCTGCCTAGCCTTACAAATTTCACTGCTGAAGATAACTTTTAAGACCTCTCCATGAACAAAAAAGGCACATTCATACCATATTCTGTATGCTTTTATCCTTGCAGCTTTGACCCACCTCCTATCCCTCAATTGTTTTGGTAAATTCCTCAAACACTACAGAAGTCCAAACAGTTGGGCTGACTACAAAGTGTTCTGATTTTAAAACAGAATATACCAGGACAGTTCAATTTCTCTAACTGCAGAAGAAAGCCACATTCCACATGAATTACAAAAGGACACCACCACCTCAGGCAGCAGCTTGCAGGGCATATCTGGACAGATACAAGCATACCATATAATCTCCAAAAACATTTGTAAACTTAACAGCCTGCTCAGTAACCCTCAGCAAAAGAAGCCTCTTAAATATACAATGTGTTACCACAGATGTCCCACTGAGAAAGTCCTTACAGTAAAGCACACACCATTAATACCAGGCACATGCATTTCAATTTCTGCGGAAGTTAAACTGCAATTTTGTAGCGCATAATTAAAAATTCTTCTGTCAGAGCAGTGCTGGAAATTTGTTTCAACATTTCACAAAAAGACCCCAAAACAAAACCCATTCAGCTTCTCAATTTATGTGTTTGCAAATAATTTTAGATGACCTCTATTTATTGACAGATTTCAATAAATTCTAAAATGTCAAGATGAACACAGAGCACATGTTACTGAATAGACTTTTTTAATGGTTCCCTAAATCTAGCCCAAGATAGGCAAGAAGGCCAGAAAAGCAGTAAGAAAATAAAGATGTACAGAATTAACAGCTCACCTGCAGTAGTTAAGCAGAAAATCTCTTTCTTTCTTACAAAGAAAGAAAACTGGTGTCAAGCTGTGCAATTGAGCCTACTGCAGCAGAAGAAAGAACAAGAAGTAGTAAGGCATGGACTTCCTGTCAGTGACAACAACTTTGTGGGTGCTTGCCTTTCTGAAAGTCATACAGAAAGCTTTGCAAAATTTCTTATTTAATGCTCTCATAGTCAATACAGTTAGACTTTGTATTAAGATGAGCAAAATCATCACTGATACCTAAACTGCTAAAATATTCACAACTACTGTGATAGACAGCATGCAGGAATTTCCAGAGAAGTATTTTGGGTTTAGTGGCTTTTTTTCTCATTTCTTTGCTGGGGGAACAGGGGGAGAAAGACAGAGCTGAAAATAGTCACAAAAATCTTTACATAGTTTTTAATATAGGACTGCATTACATAAAGCTACAAAAATTATCTAATCAATCTAATTGCAGATAATTAATATTTTCTTTTTTGGGAGTGCTGGCAGGCATTACTGCAGTTCTCAAGACATCAAAAATATTCTCATCTGAGAAAAACATGATAAACATAACTGGAAAGAAATTTTAGACAAACCTTCCTCTGACCACTGTAGGAACACAAAAATATTTATTTACAATTCAATTAATCCTTATAGTATACAGAAGGTATTTCTTCTCTACACATAAAACCTTTCAAAATGGCAGATTTGACAGGCTGAAATTCTACTTAATCAAAAATAGCTATTTTAATGAAGTAACTGAAATATTGTCTTCATAACTGCTTTCTCAAACACTTGTTCCTGTGTCCCATCATACCCCCCACATCCCCAGTGAGCTAAAATATCAATAACCAGGTCAACATGTAACATTTTTTATGGGATCCTTATTTTCCACCACTTTAAAATTTTGATAACCAAACAACTGAGTGTTCAGGCTACTGCTGAAAATCCTGGACAGAATTTAAAGTTAGGATTTCCAAGACTCCCCACAAATTACACTCCCATGATGTCCCCCAAATTTTTATTATTTTTTTCCTTACACAAACTACCACGTAGACACCTAATTACAGCATCCCCAGTAACACCAAGTGTAAGATATATATACATAGTAAGCATCACGCTATCTTAGCTGTTTCCAGATGGCATGCATGAATATTGTCATGTCATTGCTGTAGCTGGGTTCAAGAAAGACACCTGGATGTCTGAGAAGACACTGGGCAAGGCAAGCACATAGCCAGTACACTCAAGGTTCCAATTGCCCTCTTCCAGAAAAGCAGAAATATTTCATTATATAAAAAAAAAAAATCATAACACATTCTATACAGTCCAGTAAATGCAATGGACACTAGCATTTAATATAAATTGATATAGTCTTAAAATATTAATAGTAAAGAACATTGTATAGGTCAGCTGTTAAAAAAATAATTAAAAAAAAAAAAAAACAGGCCAAGAACATCTGATCTTTATGTTCCCAAACCTACTTTTAAATCTGTATTTTTATTCAGAGGCTAACCATCTCCTTTCTTTCTACTTAGAAGGCTTCTAGTGCTCTAATAAAAATGCTGTATTCTGCTTCAAAATCTATTTAGAAGTGTCCATATTCCTGTACTAGGAAGCCTTCCACAGTAATTTACATTGATTATTTTGGTATCTAAAGTAAAGGTACTGTTCATAGCCAGCTCAAAGCTTTTAAAAACCTCTTAACGTTCTGCTGAACTACCAGTTGGCTTGAGTATCTATGGATTCTGCCTACATTTCTGTTTAGTAAGAAACAAATCCATGCACAGAAAATCCCCAGTATACTAGAGCCCCCTGTGAAGAAATAAGAAGTTGAGATACTACGTTAAATAGAAAGTAAGGGGCTTACGGGTGTTTCTGCGTTTTATCATGACTACGTTTAATATTAATTCCAACATCATCAGTGGGGAGTAAAAAAAAAAAAAAAAACACCAAAACAAAAAAAAACATCTAACACATTTTGAATAGAATATGTATTCTTTTCATTTTGAGTCTGCACTTGGAGCAATCAAGAACCTCCCTTAAAAATTCCACTTTATCTTCAGTCACATGGTTAAGAAACATTAAAAAAGCTAGTTGCTTTCAAGGTTATAGATTCCCCTCCCCCCAACATAAACAGTAAAATACTGTATAAAAAAAAAAAAAAATCACCAAAAAACCAAAACAAACCCCAGTACCAGCATGAACATAGGTATCAGAGCCTCCAAAGACAACTCACCGAAGCATAATTCAACCACTTGAATGCGTGATTTGTCATTTCAACTTGCTAGTAACAAACTAGCACACTAAATGCAATTCTTGAAACAATACGCTATGCCATATGGCTAAAACTGGATATTAAAATTGAGAGTATCAATTACCAATCCGCTAATGCTGAGAGCCAAAATCCATGGACAGTAAGAATTTAATCCAATTGAGTGACTAGAACATGAGCTCGACATACAGAAGACAAACCTACTGCTGGTTTCACAGAGGGCAAACAATAACTACAAAACTAGATGAATTAAATACTTCCTTCACATTCCTAGGTACAGCATTAGGCACCGTAAGAACCTGCAAAAGCCACACGAGTTTCACGTGAATTGACATCTTGTTTCACACTGATTGAGAAATCCTAACTAAGTAACTATTTGAGATGAAACAGTTATAGTTATTTTCCACATGACCAAATTGAAGCCTCCAAAGTACCAGGAAGTTATTACACACTGTAGCCAGAAAGGTCTGGCTTAATTTCAGGAAAAGGCACCCTGCAAAGACCAAAGAGATACATTTCTGCTATAATTTTAAAAGGAACCTGAAAGTAACTCCTTTAATTGAAGAATTTTCTTATTCTAAGTCTACTAGTTTAATTGTTCTAGGTTTAAAATTTTTAATAGCTGTAAAGTGTTAATTTTTTAATTATATTAAGAATAATGCTAGACAAAATTCTACATACTTCCTAATTACACAAAACTTTACTGGTTACTTACACAAAAAGAATTCTCATTAAGTCCAAATACAACATTTTCAGATACGCATGAGATATGGATGCTCTGCTAGTATTTACTGTGGAATTCTACCTTTACATGCTGCTGAAGATTTCATGGTAGGATGCTTGCTATGCACTGACTTTGCATTCATTCTTGTTTAGTCCTTGCAGCTCCTATTTATCTTACTGAACAAAGAACCCCACTTCACCCTGCTCCTTTCTGATCCTGTGCTGAAAGGCCAAAGAAGTGGTATCAAAAAACCTGCACAACTAGTTTCAAGTTTAGAAGCTCCTTAAAAGAACCAGCAAATGGAACTAATAGTTTATTGGATGAGTATTCTTGATTAAAAAAAAAAATTGCTCTTGACATGAGAGGAGTAAAATGCACTCAGCTAATTTCAGCTTCAAAAAAAATAGTTAAAACCAAAACCCAACACAAGTAAATTGACTGTATTGCTACCTCACTTCCTTCTGTATGAAATACAGCTGGGCCATTACAATAAACTAACAAACAGTCGATTACACATTAAGTCATAGATAAACAGTACTAAAAAGGTTGATATTACCAAAGGCTTGGAGGTCATCCTAATACAGGAGACATAACAAGTATTTCTTACTTTTTCTGGCTATGAAACATACTATTTTAATCCTAAGTCTAGTACATCAAGTATTAACCACACTATTCTATTCAGGCTACCAAAGTTAAGAAGTTTGGAGTAATAGTTACAAACTGAAAGTGCATTCCACTTAAGAGATATTAAAAAAAAAAAACACACATAAAAGGCTTTAGACATTTGTAACGACATTTTAAAACACAGTACTTCACAGACACAGAAATGGTTTGATATCTCCCAAACCTTTCTCATTCTTTCCTATTAAAAGAACAATTACCTAGAGTATGACAATAATTCCAAGTCAAAAGCAGTTTTAAAAGCCTCCACACATTGTTAACATTCTGAAGCAGATGGGAGACATTTGTGTTACAGCAAGATAGCTGTCTGCAGGGGCTCTGAGGATTACCTGGCTATAGAGAACCTGCAACAGTATGCAGCCCCAGCAGACTTTTTGTATACCTGTGCTCTAGGTTTAAAACACCGTTTTTCAGCAAGAGGCTTAATAAAAGCCAAGAACATTTTGATGGTATTAAGCAGGTACTGCAAGGTAAAAGAGAAAATCATGTCACCCCTTTATCCAGTAAGAGCCTATATGAACATTTCAATAAAACTATGTTCTCCTCCCACCTAGTTCCTATCTGGAGAAGCTCACCAAAACAAAAAAAAATAAATAAAATAAAATAAACCCATCCCCCACCCCCAAACCAACAAAAAAAACCCCCTACATTTCTTGCAGCAGTCTCCCAAATGCTCAAATGCTCCTCTTACCCTCACCCCCCAAAAAAAGAAGAAAGGCAAGAGAACGAGAAAGTAAATGTAAAATACAATTACGAAATAAGATCTAGTTTGGCAAAGCTGTGGTGAGGAGGAGTTGAAAAATGAGAGCTGCCTTGCTGCAAACGCCATCTTGTTGCAGCTATTGGGCCCAGGCACAGAAAGATCCATTCATTCAGAGCAAAAAAGAAAATCAAACACACACCCTGGCTAATCTACAGCCACCAAAACAACTACGCTATTATCACCCCTTCTCTTCTCCTAAAGCCCACAAAAGAAAAAATAACCCCGATATACTACATTTAGAACAAATTTAGGCATTAATGTATAGTCTTCGTTTTCTCACATGTATTTCACATCCACATCGACAGCATTTTGTCTTGATTCACATCCTTCCCTTAAGCAGATCAGCTTAGAACAGGGGATAAATCTCTCACGATTAGGTGTGGATATTTTACAGCAGCAAAACGTTTTAATTTTTCAGACTTAATTCACCTCCCCAAGTTAAGCCAACTATCCCCAAAAGCTGTTTCGATAATCACTTAAGTCTTACATTTACAGCCCTTTCCTATTTTCTGCTGTGGAGGCAATACATAATAACGTGGCAGTTGGCATCCTAGAAAGGATGCCTTATTTAAAACAACAAGCCCAAACCATTACTTTGTTGGAGAATCCTGAAACATCACATCTGTTAAAATTTCAGTTCATCTTCAGGAATGATAACTCACGTCTTACAACGACCTCCATATTATTCTGATTTTCTTTTAGAGAAGATTTTCCTTCATAATTACGTATAAGACTTTACACCTCTTCATTTCCTGCAAAGCTGTAGAATTAAAAATCCTACATCTTAAATTGGGGGGGGGGGGGGGAGGGAGCGAAAGCCTTTCAGTAACGAGCTGGGAATAGAAATAACATTTCTAACAACGTTTCCGAGGAGAAAGCTCCATTTTTCTGTCATAGCAAGCACCCTCCATGATCTTCATTATCGCTGCTACAGGCACACAAAAATATACAGCACCACGATACACGGGGGAACAACAAATACGCGGTTTAAATTCACCCTCAGTTCGGATTTTAAGGAGAACAAAACCTCCTGCACCCCTCCTGCCGACAGCACACGCAGCAGGAGACCGACCTGAGAAGCCCCTCGCCGGGCTGGGGCTGCTAGAAGTAGTCTTACCCCGTTTGTCTCACCCCCGTCTCCTCTTAATCAGTTTTCCACCATTACAGCAGACACCACCATAGCTCGCTCTTGAATCTCTTCAATTATTCCCTCTGTCGGCTGGATTACTGGGAAACTCGCCTTTTGTGCCTCAACGCGTGCCAGAAAACACCTCACACCCTCTAACGGAGACCACTACAGAATGATTATAATTAAAAATGGAACCCTGCAAGATCCAAGGTCTCCTCCCTTTTCGCCTTAAAGCCTTCAAGAGAGAAACCAATCCCACCCCCACCTTTTTCCCCTCCTCCTCCAGTTACAAACACACTTCTTTTTTAGGGGAAGCTGGAGCACAGAGGAGGTGGTGAAGCGCGGGGGAGG
>NW_009912746.1:0-240 GCF_000696875.1 Nestor notabilis | reverse complement strand
ACCCCACCATGCTAAGAGTGGGACAAAACCATGAAGCCGCCCTTCTCTGCTGCGGGGGCCGCGAGGAACGGGTGGGCGAGAAAGAAGAAGGAAGAAGAGGGCACCGCCAGGGAACGGGAACGAGGAAGAGGGAGGGGGCACCCCAGTGCCGAGGCGACGCGAGAGCCGAGGGAGCGGCGGAAGGGGAGGACGTGAGGGGAAGGGGAAGGACGGAGTGGAAGGAGAAGTGCGGCAGCGAGG
>NW_009912745.1:6107-10219 GCF_000696875.1 Nestor notabilis | reverse complement strand
GCAATGGAAGGTGCCCCCATGGCAGGGGATTGCAACTAGGTGAGCTTTAAGATCCCTTCCAACTAAAACCAATCTGTGAATCTGACTTGAGTGCCCTGAGTTTAGCAGCAGCGATGGCACCACCAGCAAAAGCATTCACATGTGGGTGGCCACTTAGAAATCATCAGTGCTGCTCCCACCAGCAAGCTCCACCAGCACTATAGTGGCAGCACGGCCGCAGGGGCACTGCAGGAAGGGGCTTTGCTGTCCCTGCTTGACTCACGAGCCTCCCATCCATCCTCCTCTGCAGGCCTGTGGATGTTCCTCCATGGGAAGCTGACCCTCGCCACCAGCAGAATAGGGTCTGGAGGGAACACTGGGCATCATCCCCAGGCCTGGCTCCGAGGCTGCTGCTCTTCCCTGTGCACCACAAGCCTGGGGAAGGTTTCAGAAGCGCCTGGCTCACTTTCTGAGAAAACAAGGAAAGAGAGATTCACCCTAAGCCCTGGGAAGCCCGTGTATTTTCATTGTATTTTAATTTTAAGAGATTGTCTGCCCTGCCCAAGATTATCTCATGGGAAAGAAAAGCCTGGCTCAGTGACTCGTGGTGAAACTTGTCCCCGAGCCAGATTTCCCCGCACCTGATGTTCCTCCATAGCAGCAGAAACCAGAGTATTTCAGTTCACAACACTGCCCCAGGGGCAGCGCTGGGGATAAGGGGATGGAGGGGGAGGATGGGACCCACATCTCCTCCTGCTCTTCCAGAACAAGTCCAGCAGGTTTGGATGCCGAGCAGCTCAGTGCCGGAGCTGGAAAAGGGCATGGTGTCACCCTGGGAACCGGGATCACGTGGGGCTGCAGCGCAGGGAACCTGTCTCAGGGATACGTTGAAACATACCCTGTGCTCTTGTGCAATAGGTCTTTGCAAGTACAATGCTGTATTTATACGGTGGGAACGGAGAGCCCAGGGCTGGACTCCACAGAGGCATGAGTAAGCAGCTTCCAGGAGGCCCAGGTGCTGGCTGGGCCAGCTCTTTGATTCCTCTTCTGGGAGCAGATGTAAACTGGGAGCTGGGTATTGACCAGCATCCTCCAGTACAGAACAGTCTTGGAGCTGTATGTAGTAAAATTTCAGTGATTTATTCGTATAAATGCTTTATTGGCTCTGGGGAAACCTTATGACAGTCTTATAATACCTAAAGGGGGTTTACAAGAAATTTGAAGAAGGCTTTCTACAAGGGCCTGTAGTGGTAAGACAAGGGGGAATGGCTTTAAACTGACAGAGGAGAGATTTAGATTAGACATTAGGAAGAAGTTCTTCCCTGTGAGGGTGCTGAGGCGCTGGCACAGGGTGCCCAGAGAAGCTGTGGCTGCCCCATCCCTGGCAGTGTTCAAGGCCAGGTTGGACACAGGGGCTTGGAGCAACCTGCTCTAGTGGAAGGTGTCCCTGCCCGTGACAGGGGGTTGGAACTGGAGAAGCTCTAAGCTCCCTTCCAACCCAAACCGTTCCATGATTCTATGATCTCCCAGGCCCACTACTGAGCAATTTAGCATGGCTCCAAGTGTAAAGGAGAGCCAAGATGTTTAAGCAGACCAGGCGGGCCAAGGACAGCCTCCTGGGCACAGAGGACTCAGCAGGGTTGGAAGAGCAGTGGTCTGATTGAAGGACAGGTTGCAGGAGGACAAACGTTTCTTGTGGTGCCAGTGCCTGTCAGAGCAGTGCCTCTGCTCACTCCTGCTCCTCCGGCATTCCCACACTGCTATTTGCAAGGCCACAGAGAGGACTGCGGGAGGGAACCAATCTAACCCAGACCAGGGGCAGGAAGGCATTAGGAGCAAAGCTGTAGCAGAGTACTTAGCTGCCTCTACAGCTGAGGAAAGTCAAACCAGCCCCTGCTTCCAAGCTGGAAATGGTTGTCTAATTGATAAACAGCATTGAATTTGGAGCAATCTGAAAAGAACAGCCAGTTAGCACCTGAGGATTAAATTGGGGGGTGTTAAGAAGGTGATAAGGTTGTTAACACTATCATACCCCTGCAGGAAATGGGGGAGGATGCCATTTCCATGTAATTGCATTTCAGCAGGGTTCAAGCACCACCAGGTTCATGCTGCTGGGCTCATGTGGGCTCCAGACCTAGTAGTAATTCAGCTTGTCTCTTCAAAGTTAATAGGATGTAACCTACAGGGCATGAAGGTCTCCTGAAGGGACCTTTCAGACTTGCCCTCCTGGCACTGGCAGGAGCTGTGTTGAATCAGACGAAACTTGGTACTATTTTGGGGATTAATTCCCAGTTAGGGTTAAGTGGAAGCTTGGGAAAACTGGGAACCTTCTTGGCTTCTTGGCACAGCTGAGCTCATTTAGGGTGTGCCACCTACAGAGAAAGGAAGCAAAAGGGTCCTTTCCACACCATGTTCCTACCAATTCTGATATCTGAGCTCAGCATCTTCGGAGATGGCAGCAGAGAGTAGCTAGTGGTGTGCTTCATGCAGAAGTACACACCACGGTGCATACCTGTATTGAAGTACCTGCAGTGTTACTTATGCTAGTGGGAAAGCCATGATAACTTACTCTGCTGGATGCAGGAGTTTGCTGACCCAAGTGAGAGACTGGAGCAAGAAAGAAGGTTAGAGAGTTTCTACCCTATAGGCACATCGGTGTGTTTTAGCTTTTGATGCTGACCTTTGCGCTATGGAGCAAGTCAGATCAACTAATCATAAGGATCCTCTCTGGCACTAACGTAAATGACACTCATGTGGAATTGTGCTGGCGTAGTAATGGGCTTGGCTAGCTTCATCCAGCCTGGTGGGGTGGTTTGTGTTAGCAACAGTCTCCCAGGAACCCTCCTGTGCTCTCAGCATCATCTGAAAATACAGGTTGGTCAAGCAGCAGAAACAAGCCCAAACTGTACCAGAGCCAGGCAGCAACGCAGGTCCATTACTGCAGCATGGAGAGGACTGGAGCAAGGCTTTAAAGATGCCTCGGGTGGCTTTGGTAGGACACTCCATTCAATGAGATGGATTCACCCCCACCCCGGGAGCTCAGCTTTGTTCATGGGTTTCAGGGAGTTTTAGGGTGCTTATTGTGCACACGGCAGGATATGGCTCAGTGGGGTGACTCACTCGCTGTAAAGCTAATTCACACTTTGCTGCTATTTCCATTCACAGGTTTTCTGTAAGCTTTAATGCCGGGAAGCTGCAAAGCTGGGAGCCGGCTCCAAATAATCCCTCAGGTCTTTCCACATCCAGCAAACAGCAGACTGCAGGAGGACAGCTCCCACATCAAGTTTTATCAGCAGTAATTTCCCATTCCCTTCTAGCTTCTGAATCATATTTGCTCATTACCTCTGCTACACTGTGATTTTTGTCCACTTCCTTTCCTGAACTCCCCCAGCAGCCTCCCTTCCCAGCCCTCTGCCCTTGAGCAGTTATGGGGCCCTAGATGTGGATAGGTAGGACCCTGACCTACCTGTGGTGCTGATGATAGGGCTAAGAGGATGTCCTGTGAGCTGTCCTGGCTAGAGCCTTTGTGCCCTGTGTGGCACAGACAGATTTTTCAGCACTTGAGCAGTTTTAAGTACGAAGGTAAGTTGAATAAAGCTGGTCGCTGAATTACTCACCAGCCTAATGACAGAGCAGCATGCTGTTATTAAGGCTCCAAATGCAAACCCTACATGGGCTTGTCTCAGTGAGTGTTGGGAGGGCCTCCTGACTGGTCCCTGGATGGTGGCTGCTGGGGAGAGGCACTGAAAGCATTGCGTGTTTGCTCCTCCATCCCTCTTGGCAGCCTCCACCCTGAGTGGCTGCTGAGGGAGAGGAAAATGAGCTGAGGCAATAGAAGTATCTCGGAAGGTTTCAGCTATGAAAGGATTTTTACCATTGCTAGTGGGGGTTAGGACATGGAGGGAGAAGTGGGACAATTTCCCTCTTATGCTAGTGCCAGTAAAATGGAATCACTCCTCCTCAATCTTAAAAGCCAGGTTGTTTTGCACTCATTGTAATTTGACAAAATTACAAACACAAATTATGGACATTAAAAAAAGAATTTATTTGAACAAATATTAGACACAATCACAGAGGAAGAAAGCAGCTCAGTTTCTTTTCCAGAATGAAATAATCCCTGTTTCATACCAAGC
>NW_009912745.1:0-6076 GCF_000696875.1 Nestor notabilis | reverse complement strand
CAGCAGGAAGGAGGCTAGTGTTCTTCCCACCCGTGGAGCTGCTCCATAGGGGTATGATGCGCTCCTTCACAGGCCACATCACAGCCCTCAGTCTCACAGGCTAAAGAAATGCTTAAAGACCCAACAGACAAACTGAACTAGTGGTACAGCAAAGGTGCCTGTCCAGGTAAGAAATACACATAGGGATGCACTGCTGAGCGAGAGCTCTATTCAGGAAGTGGTGTCCTGTTAGAGGTGCGTAGGACATGTCACTTCTAGCTGCTGCCCCATCTCTTGGGACTCCTCACTGAACCCGCACTAATGGCAGTTCAGCTGGGGGAGTCCTTCCAACATTCAGCTCATTTTGCTACACCATCCTTTGAGGTCTCTAGGCCTCACCCTACAAGCAGCTCCAAGGCTGTGAGCCACTTCCCTTTGCAAGACCTGCCCACATCTTTCATACTGCCATACTGCCCATGCAGACAGCAGGCTTGTCTCATGTCCTGGGGACTACATGAGCTGCACCACAAAGAGAAATGCTTGTGAGAGACGTTTTGGGCATTTGTTTGGATCTAGAACCATACTGCATTGCTTTGTGTTTTTTACAGGCCCACTTAGCTCAGGTATGCTTGGGTTTGGAGCAGGGCAAACAATCCACAGCTATGTCACCTTCTCCAGAGTGTTCCCAAAGTGATGGGCCATGGCCAGATGCAGCTAACACCCTGAGTATTGAAAGCATTGCCTGACAGACCTGTCACGCTCTCTGCTACATAAACCAGAACGAAATGTCTGTGAAAGAAGTTTCAGAAATTGATGCAAATTCTGTAATAAAATGTGAATAGACCCACTGGGAAATGAATCCCCTGGGAAACAGGTGAGAGGGGAACAGAGCAAACATAGTGAAGGTTTTTCTCTGGCAGCAACTTCATGGATTTCCTTTGCTTTTGATTTCAACAGATCAAACAGTGACTTTTAAGAAAGGGAAGCACAATGGAAAGAAGCCCTGAGCCCTTCATTCCTGTTCTGCAGCCTCAGGAAGAACCGTACAAGGTAAATTCTGTTCTCCTGCGTAGATCTGAAACTGAGGGGTTTACTGACCAAAAGAAACTTTCTCACTACAACCCCCTCCTTTTGATTCAGAACTCAATGTATGGACAATTGTACTTTGAAATTGAGATCACTAGCAAATTTTCCAGGTCCCTAGAAGATTCCCTGAATATTAGCATCTCAACAAAGTAGAATCCCAACTTTCATTTAACAATGTTCATTCTTCTTTCCTTTTCCATCTCCCTTTCTTCCTTCCATCTCTCTTTTCCCTTTTTATTCCCTTTTCTTCCTTCTCTCATTACATTCTTCTCCTCTTTCATTACATGCATGGCCCTCCATCCACGTTTCACCCCTTGGTACTGTTATAAACCCTTTGCTGACAGTTTGTCTGTGCTAGACAGATAGAGCCACTCATCACTGTTCCTCACCTCTTCTTTCTCTCCAAACATCACACACACACAAGGCCTTTCAAAATAGGTCCCCAAGTTCATGACTGCTTCTTAAGAAAGGACTATAGCACTGGCATCCACTAGACTACAGAGTCCTCTCAGAGAATATTTTGCTTAAAGAATTACTGTAGCTCCCAGTGCCTGCTAATGGTCTTTATTTGGGAAAACCTTCTCAAGGGTACTCACAACACAGGGCCTTCAAGAGTGAGCGCTGCTTGTTCACAGCCAAGTGACTTGTACCTATTTTGGCAAGCAGAATCAGAGGGGGATCCCAAATCTCTCATTACAAACTCTGCAGCCCATGTCTGATCACTTTGCAGTCACTCGTAACTGCTCTACTCTCTGCCAAGCCTGTAAATCAGCCAAAACATAGGCAGACTTCACAAGTCCCTCACGTTTATTATGCTGAGTCAGAACTCTGTGTTAGCCTCAACAGAAAACTGGTCATTCTGAACAATGTAAGGAACCTGCCTGTTCTGAGGTACTGAGTCGTGATGTATGAAAGGCTCCCATTAGTCTGGGACACTACAGACATGTCCAGCAGGTACTTATAGCTGCCTGGACCATTCCACATCCCAGCACAATGGAAATCCAGTTAGTGTCTCCTAGGCATCCGATACTGTAACCCAGCAAGAGCCAGGTTTCCAAGCCCAGCAGCTTATCATACCCTCCTCACTGGGGCCATAGGAGCAGTCACTCCAAGAAGGTGCAGAGCCAATATTGGCATATGTGTTTCTTTCTTCCCCTCCCCAAAACAGCTTCAGACAAAGCAGAAGAACTTCTTCCATCGGCACTTGGAGAGAGTTTTGATGCCTTTGGCAGTCATCTTCTTTTCCTGCCGTGCTTTGTGCTCAACACCACTGACAATGGCCATGTCAAAAACTTCTTTGAGGTTCTTCTGGGTCAGCGCTGAGCATTCCAGGTAGGCTTCAGCCCGGATTTTGTCAGCTAGACCTTCTGCCTGAGGCCGGGGCACAGGCTTCACATGGTAGCGATCCAGGCTGATGAGGACATTGACATCGTCCCGCAAGTCTGCCTGCGTCCCCACTAGCAGCACTGGTGCCCGGGGGTTGTGAGTTCGTATCTCAGGGATCCATTTCTCAGTAATGTTCTGAAAGGAGCTTGGATTTACCACGCTGAAGCAGACAAGGAAGACGTCGGTGTCAGGGTAACAAAGTGAGCGCAAACAGTCAAAGTCCTCCTGTAGAAAATGGAAGGAGGGGAAAAAAAGGTCTTCACTGGACTGATCTCCTAACA
The DNA here is from genome assembly GCF_000696875.1 of Nestor notabilis. NCBI lineage: Eukaryota > Metazoa > Chordata > Aves > Psittaciformes > Psittacidae > Nestor > Nestor notabilis. The sequence continues at coordinate 3,344 of NW_009912745.1, read as the reverse complement.
GCATGATGCTGCAGTGTCTTTCACATGTTAGCTAGGACAGCAACTACCTCAGGGGCAGAGCATTGTGCTGACTTGGCCACACCATGGTTCAGACACAAGTACCAGACACATTTACCCCTCTATGACTGCCATGTCAGCGAATGGCTAACACTGGACTAGTGCATTGCCTTCCTTTCTTCCTTCCTTCCCAGTTAAATACTGCCTTCCTGAAAAGCCTGCAAACAGTCTCTGTCGCACAGGAGCAAAGATAACAGCTATTGGTAGAGCTTACCTGTCCAGCAGTGTCCCACAGCTGGATCCGGACTGGGGCTCCATCCACCAGGACTTGCACTGTAGCAGAAAGAGAGAAAGGATCAGTCTGAGGGAGTTGCCCAGCATACACACATACACTCATACAGGCTTTTCCCCAGAGCTCTTTGGTTTGTATCCCACTGAACAGACTCACTGAAGTCACTCAAGTCTGCCCTCCGTGCTGAACATCCTCCCAAACCTCACTGAAACAGCTGAAGCTTGACTGGGAACATGAAGAGACCTTCAACAGACTTTCTGATCTGCTTAGCCCTCAGGTGTTTTGGGCTCTTACATAGTTCCATATCACTGGACAACTGCTTTTCCAAGGAAGAAGAGTCCTCAGCCAAACATTGTCCTGAGAAGAACTTATTCTTTTTCCACATCCCAAGAAAACAGATAGGGATAAACACAGAGAACTTCAGCAGTTTGCTCCTAGCTTCTTGGCCAAGGGTGGAAGTTCAAATCAGCCTCCATTAAACATGCTACCGGAGATTTGTCCCATCCAGGCCAGAAATCTGGCTGAATTAAAAGGTATATATTAAAAAAGTGTTTCTGGGAGTGCCCTAGCTAAGGAAAAGCAAAGACCCAAGCCCGACTTTGAAATGAAGAAGACATTAAGGAAACAGGAAACAGAGATGAGTGAAATCCCCTTCGGAGACTATCCCCACACTGGAAAACTGCTGAGTTACACAGGTAAGGTCTGCTCCCATTTCACTCCCTAATCACAGTAAGCCTTCATGTGGTATCAGCTGACTCAGACTGAGGGCTGACAGGACCTCTGATGGAAATCTGGAATGAAACTGTTAGATGTCTAAGTGCACAGACACCACAGAGACTGGCTAGGGACTGAGGAAAAGGGTGCTGGGGGAGCTGGAAATCACTTGGAAACCCTGACAAGGTGGATGGGGCTGAGCTCTGGCAAATAGACGCAGACATCCTGGCCAAGTCCTGGCCAAGGTGATAACAGCTGGCACTTGACATGAGCTAGCTAAACTCCACTGCTGTGCTCCCAGAGGAGGCTTTATTGTCCTTTTTGTTTAAACAACAGGGGAAAAAGCCCCCAAACAGAACCAGGCTCAATCTTTTTGTGATTTTTGAAGTAATTAGCCAGGTGAAAAAGCGATAGAGACAACTGACTCAGAGAGGTTAACACAGGCTCTAGAGGAAAGCGCTCCTCCCTGAAAGCAGTGTGGGGAGAAGGAGGGACACACAGAGGAAAGATGAACTGAAGTTTGGTGGGGGACTGAGGCTGAAGTTAAAACGAAGGGGCGGGTGCGTCCAGCACAGGGCCACTCCTTGCTGCAGCCTAGCTGAAAGTCAGTGCTTCCTTGTGACTGGGAAACGGTTGGGTTGTTACCATATCTTTGCCCCAGAGGAGGAAGAGAAACCTGTTCCTGATCAAAGAACCTGCTAGATCCTGACTTGATCTTCAAGCCACTGGGCATTTGCCTTTCTAGTATCTGGTTTCTTCTGTCTCACAAGTACACTGAGAGAAGGAATTAGCATCTCTGCAATGTTTTACCATCTTTAGAAGAAAGGCACCACATGTATTACCTGCTGCTCCAGCACTTGCACGCAGTTTTGTTCTATCTGCAAGCCTAAGCTATACTAAGAACTCCGCAACAGCCCTCCACACACCACCCTCACGAGGTCCACACCCTCGGGATGAGGCTGGATTTCGGTACAAGAGCACAGGGGTGGCAGAACAGGATAGCCTGGTGGAGAAAGGTCACCAGGTACACATTTCACTCAAGGCTGCTCTACCTGCCAGGGACACCCAGCAGGAGGTAGCACCCAGAAAGATGTGGCTGGGTCACAGTCCCAGGGCTGATCTCCTCATAATGCAATGCTTTCTCCTATCTTGTTCTTGGCATTAGTGTCCCATGAGCAGGACTAAGGTTAAGGTGTGAGTGGAGGGAATTAGGCTGAAATATCTGAAATGGATCCTGAACTGTAATTTCAGGTTATCCAGGTTAAGACGGGAAGGGAAACTTCTCTGTTCTACCAATAAGCAGAAAGTGAACTTCAGAGACCCATTTCTAATGGTTTTAATTTCTGTCAGTTGCTAATCCTATGCACCTCTGGATGTCAGGCTTGGTCCTGGACATTCAGAGTGGGGCTAAACCCACGTGCTATCTTCAAATTACTTGCTGCTGATAAGGCGATGTCTCTGAATTCACCCTGCATTCACCTTTCTGGATAGTTTTATTATGGATTTACCTTAAGAGTGTGGAGACTTATCTACAGTAATTTCAAGTCTCTTCTAGCCCAAACCATACACATCAATGTAAGGGGAGTACAGAGAGCAGTAACCTTTCCCTTGGAGGACTCAAGAGCTCTTTACATCTGTCCCCAAAAGGCTGCTGGACCTTGAACAGCAGTATGTTCCCTGTTCATTTCCTTCAAGTGACAGTGTAAGAGCTTGGAGAGGGTCAAGGCAAATCAACTCCCAGAGCAAGAGTGAGCAACTGGGGGGACATTCAGACAAACAGAACACTCCCTCTAAGAACCCATGAGACTATGACACATGAGATGTCTTGTTCCTGGTCTGACCTGAGCCCATCTGTAATCTACAGACCTATACTGTCATGCACTGTTGTGTTTCTTCATATCAAACGAAGATCAGAAATCTTTCAAAAGGCTTTGTAATTTCCAGGGGTTTATATTAGAATTTGGAGCCCAAAGGAAAAGGAGCAGAGAAGGAGAACAAAGATAGCATTTACAAAAGTGGAAACTAATGAGAGCTCATCAGCTGATAGGGAGGGCAATTGTAGCCAGACTTAAAGCTCTTCAACTGTTTGAGAACCTCTGTTCAATGCTAACTTCTGTGGACATGTGGGGAAAAGGATGTTGTTCTGAGATCAGTTGAAACTAGAAAGCCTACGGTGTAATGCTGTGATATTTCTGAAGCTAAAAAAACCCCACCACCACCAACAAAAATTAAGCCCCCTTCTCTTTAGTCACAGTAACACCACAGAACCAGGCGGGTGCCCCGTTTCAAAGAATTCACAAGTCAGCTTGATAGGGAAGCTGTGGCTGCCCCATCCCTGGCA
>NW_009912744.1:46310-69685 GCF_000696875.1 Nestor notabilis | reverse complement strand
CGAGCCGGCGTGATGGGCAAATAAAAGTTGCGGTGCATCCGCAAGCCCCCCGCTCGCCCGAGGAGGTGCGCGGAGAAGCCCTGGGACTCCCGCTCTCCTGGGGGAGAGCGCCGGGCTACCGGGCTACATCGCCTGTGAGGCTCCGATGCGTTCCTGTAATCGTGTGTAATAGCACAGATCCGAGAAAGGACGGTTTCGGGAGGCTGTGAGCGTTCCTGTGTTTACTTCATAGCCCGAGACAGCGCAGTGGGAACCAGCGTGTGAAAACTGTAGTTCTTAACTGTTGAACATGTGGGTTCTCTTAAGCACGGTTATTAAGCATATTGCTTATGCTTAATTTTACAGTAGGGAAAAAGAAAAAGCTCCAAACTGCATCTAGCAACATTAGGTAAATGCAACAATGCAACGGAAAGCAGAAATTGGCATGACTAACATCAGTACAGAATTAACAGGGTAATGGGGGTACTCCTTTTCATAAGAAGCTTGTGCACCACAAGTGATTTCTAGCAGCTAGGTTTAAGTGATGATACGAAGTCTGTTGTGTTTAGACTGTGCATTTTACTTCCTCTGTAAACAAATAGCTTGCTTTCATTCATCTTGTCATTCTTAGCCTGGTACATTTCTTGAAAGAACAGAAATGTTTCCGTGGGTTTTCTTAAAATTTGACACCTGTTATATTATTGTGGCACATTAAGCCCCATCTAAAAACAAACTTAAGCACGTGTTGCGAGATAGTTCGCCATAGATAAAATCTGTGTGGTGTTTGATTCAGCTACAGAGCTGTTATTTATATTTGTATTTCCTGCCTGAGTTTTTCAGGATGCAAAAGGTGGTAAATCATAGTTCACAGTGGAGTAAACTGTCTGTCATTGTAGGCCTGAGCTTATTACTGAGTTCATGTGAACCCCTGTGCTTCTGTAGGCATTTGGTGCAGGTGCAGGGGCCCTGCATGTTGCCAGGTTCAGGTGAGCGTCGAGCTCTTTCACTTAGAAACACAAGTGAAAGTAAAAGCGAGCTCAAATGGCAGATTGGCTGTCCTAAAATAGCCTGCTGTGCGTGTTACACTGTATCATTGTAACTTCTTGTTAACAAAAGGGGGAGGTTGTTACACAGGTAAATATTGTAGTTGTCCCTAACCAGAAATTTTAGGGCTACTGAAAATACACACCTTTCCCATGGTGAGTACTTGATGTGTTGTTGTAATATTTGGTTGAAAAAATTAAGAATGTTTCAATTTCAGCTTTCAAATAAAGTGCCATTCCTTAGTCAGGTACCTGTTGTTGTGGGTTTTTTGTTGTTCTTTTGTGTTAGTTTTTTGTGGTGTGGTTTTTTGTGGGTTTTTTTGGTTTGGTTTGGTTTTTGTTTTGTTTGCTTGATTTTTCTTTCTTGTTTTTTTGTTTTTTGTTTTTAAGCTTACGTGACTCAATTCACACGTATTTATCTACTTACTGACATTTCCTATTAATGTAAATTTGCATTACAAAGTGAATTGAATTAGATGGTTTTGTGTGCTATCATGTCTGTTACAGTAAATGACACTGATACATGTAAAAGATAATGAGCAAAGAGAAGATAGAGTGGAGTACCCTGCTGTGTGTAGGTTTTAAACAATATCTTGCCAAGGCTAGAAACCTTAAGATTTCACCCTTTTAAGAAAACGCAAAGTGACAATCAAACAATGCGACAAATAAGGCTAATGTGTATTGACAAATGAACGTGGTGCCTTTCATAACTGTGAAAGCTGTAGAGTACATCTTACACTATAAATCAAAGAGTGCGAGTGGGACTTGCGTGAACGCAGGAAACGTGCAGTGTAGTTGCAGATGAGGCTCTGATTAACTTATGGTTGAGTTAGCCCAGCTTACTGTGCTGCTGTGTCCCCTCTGAGCTGAGGTAGCTTGCCACACTTTGTCTATCAGCATACAACAAAGACGGAACACAACATGCTTCCTCTGAACTTCAGGAACAGCCTTTAGCCTTCATCTTGAGTTATGGCTGCCTGTGGGTAGTTGAATTTTCAGACACTGCACTGCAGCTGACCCATAGTAACTCAGTAAAAATGTAACTCTCAAAAGAGTGGGTTTTAATTTGTTTCGATGTAAACCCCTACCGAAGCAATATCAGCAAATCTGGGGAAAGGCAGAATAAATGTGTCTGAATTAGTGTATCTGTTTTGAGGGATTAAGCAGCTGTAATTGTACTGTTTTAAATTCACACCGATCCTACACCAGTAAAACTGACTTGAGCAAACAGTTCCTGAGGGAAGTGTTTGCTTTGGTTCTGCTCATTCACATAAATTCTAGGCTTAATATTGCTTTTTTTTTTTTTTTTTTTTTTTTAAGAACCTATTATAGTATATCACACTGAACCAAATTCAAATTTCACATGTTCTGGGGCTGCTTCTAATGGGATATGCTATAAAGCGTGTAAAACTTGAGATAAATTGCCATGTCAGCTTCAGGGGAAAATCCACAAAGTTTGCTGGGTCCCTTTCACTTAGTATGTGGATGTGTGTGAGCACAGTAGGAGGGACAAGGGGAATGGGAAATATCATAACATGCTTTCTCCATGCATTTGATACTGTTTTGTGGCTATTTCTGTGCAGAGTCCAAAGACTGTAACAAGAGGGGACAGGACTAGATGTTTGGGTAATGTTGTTGTGGATTATGGATTAAAACAGATGTGGTTGTCAGGCATATGAAAGGTCAGGTATGCCTTATTTTTTCTGCTTGGCAGAGTGGTTGTAAGTGGTTCCCATTCCTGTTGGAGGCTGCCCTTCACTGCTGTCTTCAGAGCAGCACCATGTAGCCACTGGAGCGCTAACTGCAGTTTGCACCTTTGAGGTGGCACCTTGAGACTCTTTGGAAAGTTGGTTTGAGAAGAGCTTCTGGTGCATCAGCAGCATTTTTCTACCATGGAAAAAGGCTATTACTCTTGGTTTATATGTGTCTTCTGACTTCTGAATCCTTTTCAGTTACAGTTTTTCATCCAGCTTATGATGCAACATTAAAGCAAATGGAGGAAAATGTTAAGATTCTTCACACTGTCTCAGACTTAGCTATTTTAAAATAGTTTTCTTAATCTTGTCATACACTCCCAGTCATGACCTTCCAAGGTGTCCTGTGCTGACTGTTAGCTGTATGAAAGGTGGTAGGGAGCTGACCATGTTCCCACAGAGCAGTGGTACAGCTGATGAGTCCAGGTGTGGTGTTGGTTGTGAGGGAGAGGAGGTCAGCTGCTTCACAGAGATGGAGAGGAAGAGCAGCCCCTGTTGGAAGCAATCAGAGTTAGGAAAGCATGGAAGTTCTTAGCTGAAAATGTCTCTCTGTTACCTCTTAATCACATTGACTACTTCAGACAAAAGTGTCATCCCAACAGGGTTCATAGTTACACAAAGCTGTGGAGGCAGAAATGGCCTGTTGTGACCACAGGCAGTCAGCCATATGCGAGACAACTTTTTGTTAGACCAGTACAAGTAAGGTTTCACCAGCACATTGAGGTTGTGTTCCGGTGGCCAAGCACCTAGAGTGCAGGTTTGATCTAACAAAGGAAAGCAGATCCTGTACTAGGACAGTAGAAGACTGGAAGAGAGTCAAGATATCTGAGAAGTGGGGGAAAAAATAATGCTGCCTGATCCTGTTTGTTGCAAATAATTGATGCAATGCATTTGATATCCATATTCATGAATTGCCTACCAAGAGTTGGCTGGGATTTTAAAAACATCTTTGTCCACAAAACAGTAGACTGTTTGTCCACAAAAACAGAAGACTTTCGCACCTGATGTGTATAAATGTCTGGAACTTGAGTAGATGTCCAGTTCTAGTGCTGGTTTTCATCCTAGAGCAGAATCACGTTCCCTTAAAAAAAGGCTGTAGTGATTACAGGTGTAGCCTCCTTTTTTCTCTCTAGCCATTTCTTCCTGCCTGCTGCAGCAACTGGAGTGGCTATAAGCTGGTGTGCTGCTCTGCCATTACAGCACAAAGCCCAGTGGCTTCATGCCCTGCCTTCATGGAGCTGGGCTGAAGCCACTTGCCTGGTTTATCCAGGAAGCAGCTGAAGGATACCCACCAGTTCCGCTCTGCTGAATCCCTGCAAGGGATAGCAGCTTCGCAGAGACAGGAAGAGCAATCAGTTATGTTTCTATGGCTAGACTTCCTAAAGCCCATCTGTTAATAACCCTAAGCTGTGTGATCTCACAGTGGCAAGGCTAAGGTGTGTGCTGTCATTCCACTTGGATGACTCAATATGGAGAAGATAACAAACAATGTGGAGGAAAAAGGAGGGGAAGTGTTAAGTTATCCCATTGCTACTACTGTTTGCTTGTGTCTTTGAATGTCCTGAGAAGTGTTTAAAGAAAGTCAGCATTGTACTTTGAAAGAAAAATAGATTTATGTTATGTTTCAGTGCTAATGAGTTGTCCTTATGTATTATGAATTCTCTTTCTGTTCACTTGTTTGCTCATCAACTTTCTTGTGTGAACAAAGGAAGACATTTCAAAATGGCCCAGAGAGATCTTCATGGGCATTAGTTATTCATGCTCTTGCCTTCTTGCTCAGCACCTGCCTGTGGATGAAAACTCACCCTCCTAAATATTGGTGATTAGGAAATGAGAAGCGAAGCAATTCTCTTTCAATTTTTGAAGTGCTTGCACTCTGGTGAGTGGCTACAAATGAATGGGATTAGGGACAGACCTGTAGTTAGGTCTGTTTTTAAGGAGATGATGAACAAGGGCAGGTTTTAGAGAAATTTATGGGAAAAACATCAGAAAAGAAACAAGCAAAACATTGCTACAGGCAGGAAGGGTAGGGACAAAGAAACCAATTTTACCTCCATTTCAGGTGTCCATACATTGCTGAAAGAACACACAAATATTAACTTGCCCTCCCAACAGAATTCCTTTCCACAGCTGTCAGCTCTGGTGTCATACTGCACAGAACTAATTTTCTGTGAATCTGTTTATTACTACGGGTATGAAGCAAACCTTTTGAAGCAAGTTCTTCCGTACTTGAAATGCTAATTAACAAATCAGTATTTTTAAGTTCTGTGCATCTGTGATTAATGTTCTCCATGCAAACTGTACTCTCTTGCAGCTGTTTCAAAAGGTAGGGTATGCTTATGTTGGTACAAGCACATATTTTCTAATGTGACGATCTTAAAGAGAAAAATCAATTCATTATTCTCTAAATAAATGTTTTACTTGTTAAGGGGAGGCTTTTAGAGTGCTAGATTAGCTTAGTCTAGAGTGCATAGAGAATAAATGTTCTTCTAAAAGAATGGCTCACAACAGGTAATGCCTGCAGATTCTCTGCAGCATAGGAAATAGTCAAAAATTCATCTGCTTATCTCTTTTTTTTTTATGTTCAGAGCCTTCTAACGAACAGGAGCTACAAATCACCTGCAATTCAGGTGGTTCTTCTCAGTATTTTTATATGTGGCCCTGAACTACGCTTAAAACTCATGGCTAGCTGTGATGGTGAAAGTTAACTGGCAGAGCCCCTTAACTAAGGAGTCAATTTGTGCCAGAAAAGCATTCTTTGAATCTGTTCCTTAACTGAAGTAGGTAATGGCAGTTTGTTCATGGACCTGGGGCATTTATAGTAGGGCTTTTGTCGCTATAGGGAGCATAAATGTGGAGTGCTATACAAATGGTACCCATCACTGATGCATCTTATGCTCAGGAAGCGGTTTTCAAAGTTAGTACGTACCCCATGTTGTACTGCCTATGCTAGATCTTTTTCGCCAGTAAAGCATTAAATTCAAAGTGATCTTTTTAACTTGCTGACAGTAGATGCTCTTGAAATGTTTAGTCCTTGCTTAAAATACTTGGGCTTCATTCAGTACTGACTGACAGGCTAATTTTAAAGGAGATTTAAGCAATTAGCATACAGTCACAATCAGAACTTCAAACAGTCTAATTAGACAAAACAATTTAGGGGCGTTAATACAATGTTGGGGGGGGAGGGTTAACAAGATTTAAAAATGAATGTGATTTTTTTAAAAAAATGGAGACCACATTAGAGAAACTAGATCTTCCGACTTGTGTATCCAGGAGGGGAAGTGTCCAAGTGCTGAGAATCCTAAGATTATTTTCTCCTAGGTGCCGTGTTAACCATATGTAATTTATAGGACCTAATGAAGCAAATAAGGAGAGCAACCTTTGAAAAGGTTTTGCTGGCAGTGCAATCTCAGGAAAAAATCAAAAGGAAAATGCGTGTAGGACCTGGGAAAAGAAGATGGATCTATTAACTAGTAAATTGGTATCAATTGATCAAAATATCAGAGAAGTGGCACTAACACTTAAAGGCAAGGATGAAAAAATTTCAGTTGTGGCCTCAGAGCTTAGCACTTAAAGGTGTGCTTTATGCAGTGGCTGGCATAAAATTGTGGGGTTTTATTGATTGTGAATATTGTATAAGAACCTTAAGAAGGGTAAGGGCAAGTCCAATTGTGTGCACAAGTAATGAATTAAGATGTGGCTTGGTAATTCTCCAAAGAAATTCTATTGTGTTATCAGCAGCTCGGGCACACTGTTGAACAAATATATCAATTTCTTCCTTGACATCAAGTGACCCACTAGGAAGTAGAGACAGTCTGCATAGCACAGAATCTCACCCAACAGTGCTGAAGTGAAATACACTCTGGATCAGAGGATCCAGGGAGAGTTCCCAGGCTTTGCTGATGCACGTTTCACAACAGCCAAGGACTGATGTTTCAGGTGCAAATCTGGTGGGTTTTCTTCTGTTAGTTTTGGACTTGGCTGATCCTTTCTGCCTTGTTGGGTTTGGGGACTTCTCTTACTGTCTCTCTCTCTAAGAGTTCCTAACTGATTTTAGATGTACTAGAACATTTCCATGTGGTAGAAAGCATGTCTCAGTGTCAAGAAAAGAATGTGTTTGCACACAGTGGCAGTATCATACTTATGACTTAAATAATACTTTAACCAGTGAACTCAAAGCATAAACCTAATACCAGCCTTTTGGAAGTCTTTGTTGGTTTTTTCCACATAAAAGTGTATTAATCAGGATCCTCCAAGGGTGTAGGCATAGGTAACTGCTCTGTGCAGTCTAATAGTTAACTGTGCATTGTTAGATGATTTTTTTCCTTTTTCTGAACTTGGGGCTTAGCATCTGCATCTCAGGCTATTTAGCTGCTCCACCGTGTGGACAGAGATCCTACAGTTCTGCAGAAACATGTCTTCAGACAAAAGGAAACAAAATAGACCCAAGACCTGGCCCAGGGGCACTTTTGTACTTATTAACAGAATATGAGATGCTTCTTGCTTCCTTGTAAAATCATACACTGGTTTGGTTGTCATCTCAGTGCAGTGGGTTGTGTCTGCTTTGTATGCCTTCATAAATTAATAACCCTCAAGATTTTGCTTTTTTGAGCCTGTCTTGAAACAAGGAAAAGTATCATTTAAAGTCACTGAAATATTTGGTCTTCTAAAGCATTTAGCCATACGGCTAGGACTTCGTAATTGCATGGTATCTGGACCTCAAGCACCCTCACTGGCCAGACACAGGAAGATGCTGGGAAGAGTTCCTACAGTTCTCCACACTGTTCCTGAGGGTCTAGCTGTATGGTGGAGTGGTGGTTCAAAGCCCCAGTTATAGTCAGGGGGAGGAGGGTTGATCCACATCCCATTGGGAAGCCAGTAGTATTTGCTGTGTGTGCGGTACCCTCTATGAATGTGGAAGAGCTGGCTGAAACCTGACATTTTCAGCACTCAAAATACTTGTTCATCCTCTAAATGAAAACCGTGACATTTCTGAAGTGATTTTTGTGACTTTGTCAGCAGTTCTGTGATAAGCATCATGGGGAGACTGTCAGGGCTGGTTAGCTTTTGGTTAAAATCTTGTTTAATGCTGATAGGATGTGATAATGTGGTCTGGTTTTTCACGTGACCAAATCGTAGTCCTCTGGGAGAATTTGTTAGGAAAACTGCATTCTTTGGTAGTGGACCACTGTGAAGCTGCCAGCTAGATCTTGCTGCTTACAGTGAGCAGGTAACTATGCTTTTGATCTCTGTCATCTCTGTGTTGAGGCCCTCTGTCACATCCATCTTTATTGCAGGTGGCAGGATCTGGCTCTGTTGAATACATCACATGGTTGGAGCTGGATGTTCCTGGTGCTGATGTGAGGTGGTGGTTGTCTTTCTGCTGCACTCCTCCTCCCTATCTCTGTCTCCTTTCTGCCTCTCTTGACGCAAATGTACCTCCTTAGAGGTAGCCTTGTCATTTAAGAAGCTGAAATAAAAACATAGTTTCTGACCTTGATCAGAAACTGAATGTCTTGGGCAGCTTGCTTGTGGAAAATTTCTACTCCAAAAGTAAAAGTAAACCACTGTTCCCTAAATACTGGAATTGTTTTGTTGCCCACTACATGGTGGTGTGGCACTATGGCTAGCACAGCCACAACTGCAACCATTTAAATTGTATAACAAGTACAATAGAGCATCATGTACCAAAGTCTTTGAGTACTGCTGCAGCAATGGAGGAGGAGGTATGGAATTATTCCTTGTGCAGAGTAAATGGGGGACTGTGGAAAATTGAGTCATTGTACAGTTTTGAAAAAGAAAGCCAGTGCTTTAGTGCAGTACCTGACTGTTCCTTGCTCTTGCATTGACAGGGTACAAGACAGCTCCTCAATGCTGAATTAGTGTCTGATATGTATACAAGCCAGAGCAGACTATAAAAGTTGCTGATAATTATTTGTTAGGGCCAGTCTTCCATATATTTCCCTTTGCCCTTTATGGTTTCCATATGAATCTAGACACAATGCTTCAGTGCAATCTTGGATCATTTTTCATTAAAAACAAAACAAACTAGCCCACAAAAAAAGCCTCAAACAGGATATAGTTCTTCCTTGCCTCTGCCTTACTGGCTGAACATGCACGCATGGGTATATCCTTCCAATAAAGGAAGCACAACTTTGACAGAGCAATTAATTTTACTGGTTTCCTTTTCATTTTTTTTGAAAGAGTATATTTATAAATGGGACTTGAAAGCATTGAAAAAAATCTTCACTGGTTTGATAGAAGCAGGGAAGTATTTCAAAATAAAATAGTGATTCTTCTTCCTGGTGAGAAAACATTCAGAAACTTTGTGTTGCATATTATTTCAATACCCAAATTTACATGGTAAAGGAATTATGTCAGGTACTTTTTTATTGAGAAATAATGTGTAGTATAAAAAGGTCATACTTGCAAGTATATAAAGGAAAATTACCAACCCCAAAACAAGAGAAGGAGAGGAAACTTATCACGGCATTTCCAGCTATGAGCTCATGTGTGTATAGCTGTGCTGTAAACTGGATTTTTGATCTGTCACATCCTAGAGCTCTCTCTGTGTCCGTCTGTGTGTGTTTTCCTCTGCTGTCAGTTGCCATGATAGGGTTCTTTTTATAAGGTCAGAGTGGAGCTGAAGGCACCAAAAGAGCTGTTACCAGAGAGGCAATGCTGGCTGGAGGAATTAATGGGTTGGCAAGACTTAGGAACAGAGATGCTGATCTTTAATCTGTAGGATGATCTCATTTATGTGGACCTCTCCTTCTCTTGCTAGCGACTGTTCCTGTTTTCTGTTTAGACGTCTCATTCTGTAGGACAAAGTCTGCTCTTCACATGTGGATATTTCCCATAGGATCTCAGTTCCAGTAAGGATGCATCAGTATCCCAGAAATACAGCTAATAATTGTTGAAAACTTCCTGTTTAACACAGTGCCATGATAAAGTGAGAGGTAATATACCCAGGTTTCCATTATTTGTGGACCAATTTGCCTGTCTTCTAATTAGTGGAAAAAAGGAGAAGGAACTTCAGAACAGAGACAAGAAAACCATCTGAATAAATTTCCTGGAGGAGGAAAACAACATGTGGAGTTACCCAGAAAAGGACTTGGAGGTTATCTCTGAGCACCGGTCATACCGAGCTTTCCAGCCAGCTTTCCCATTCTCACTGGGTGATGACAAACCTTTGTGTTCAGCTCTCCTTCCAGCAGCCTGTTCCCAGCTCCCTTGCTCCACTTTCATCCTTCCAAATGCAGAAGGAGCTGAGGACAAAGTGGGGTCCATGCAGAAAACCTCTCAGTGCTTGCAGAGCTGCTAAACCACCTTCAAGAGCGGCAACTGGAGAATAACTTTCGGAGTAAAAACTGTAGTTCAAGAAAAGGCATCCTACCACATTGCATCCATTTCCCTTTCTGTGACCCTGCCAATAATGTGTTTTGGGAGTTTTCTTCATGACACTATAAAAAATGATCATGGTTCCAGACAAGAGTACTTTACTTGGTAGAGTGTCCTCCTCCTTCCAGCCATGAGTGTTGATGTATTGCATCTGGTCTAGAAATAAGGATATAAATACAAGCCATATTTTTGCATGAGCAATGGTGTGTGTTATTGACGACTGTCTTAGAAAATGAAAAATCTGTTTGTAATAAGAATCGTAATAGGTTTGTTATAGCTCTGATGGTCTAAGAATTTAAATGGGTGAAGTTTGGGGAAAAAGAGGCAACAGCATTCATTACACCATCTGACAGAGAGAGTGAGATGTGTTTTGGAACACTTGAGTCCATCTCGAGGCTAGCTATAACAGCAGTCAGAAATCAGATCTGCTCTTAATTTTCTCCGTGTGACTCTGATTTTTAGCCTGGGCTGCTAATGGTTGTTTTTTGTTTGTTTTCCCCCAGGAGGCCAATAAATGCACAGCAGCTATCTTGGTCTAAAATGCAAAAGAGGACAAGTTCTCAGCAGAATTTTACCAATGGATAGGGAGGCAGTGTCAGTGTTGTGCTCTTTTGTTGTGGTTCAGCTTTTGGTAAAACCACAGTGCTCTATTTAAAAGTGGATTTTGGAGCAGGAAAGTGAATGTTTGTTCATTCTCAGGGCTGTGCATGAGGGGAAAGAAAATAAGTTTAAAGCAACCAGTGAATGGTGATGAAACATGTCTTCACATTCAGCAAATTAGGGCATTATGCAATGGTTATATTTCAGAAGTGCCTGACAGCTCATCCTTTACGTGGGGTCTCTGCTGCTCAACCTTGGCTGGATGGACTTCTTATTCAGGGGAGGGAGTTAATTTACAGCTAGGAGACACTTTTATACCGTATCATATTGTTCTTTTTCATTATTTTGGTGACTGCTCAGCATATTTGTGTAATCAAGCTCCAATCAATATTCCCTGTTGGATATGTTGGAGAAGTCAAGACAAAAACATTTTTGTGAATACCTTGAGGCTGTGGCTATTACGGTTGTCACTGGCTTGAAGTTACAGTAAAACCAATGTGTCCTTGTTGGTATTATTAATGTTTGGAAGCACGGAAACAAGCTTGGAAAGGAGCTCAGTCTCTGTGCAGGCAGTCTTTTAAAATAGGAGACAAAGAAGGATTTGTAGACACAAAAAATAGGAAAGGAAATGTCAAAGGGTAAATATTTTCTCTTGTATTATCCCTTGCCATGGTTTGAATACTTGCAGTGTTATAGCAATAACCTCGACAGGTATTCCTCCAGTCTTCCAAGCAAATTTCACTGACCGTGATCAGAATGTTGTCTCCAGTGAAAAGCAGTCTGGATTCAAACCAGGGAAGTTTGATTATAGTGTGCAAGCTTGTGTTACCTGATGCTACTCTGGATTGCTCCAAGACTTTACTGTACTGGTATGGAAGATAGTTGGACAAATCACATGTCAAATGTAAGAGAAGCACTTCATCCAATAAAGGCATATTTCTGTCACTTTGAACTTGTAAAATTAATTTGCAAAAGACCTTTCCAATAACCCTTAGGGAGGATGGGAAACTCACTGATCCAGCACTTTGGGACTGCAGCCAGCCACAGTCAGTTTTGCCACAGAGTTTAAAAAAAATAACTGATAGGCTATTTTTCTTTGAAATAGAGAAATTAAAGAGTCATATTTGGTTTGAGAACATTTTCGGCTGGAAGCTTACTGTGTAAACCAGACATTTCAGGATAGGTATGAGTCTGTAGAGCTACTGTAACTCCTGTAGCTATGTAAATCAGAGGGTTACAGACAGCTGCTGGCTTGACCCTGTTGTACCTAGACCTAACCTGCAGAGCCATGTCAGGTAGCAGTTCCCATCGGGTCTGTCCTTTTTCAGGAGGCAAGGATGGTATTCCCATCAGAAATGCTGAAAATTGGCTACAGGCTGTTTGGAGGGTGAGATACTCCACTGGACACTGAAAGCAACATTCAATTCTATCTTTATTAAATGCCCACAAGGTGGCACTTGTCATCTTTTTACCTCTGTAAAGTCTAAATTTTTAGGCTTGCAGCGACACTAAGAAATAATTTTAGAGGCTTTGAAACTTTCCATAAACAGTAAGCTAACTGTGCTTTTGTGGGAGCGGCATTGCCCACCCTTCCATTAAAGTCAAGACAAAGAGGACAACAGCTGTGTTTTGCTTGTTATCATTGCATATGTGAAAATTCCAGCATAAAATTAAAAATCCTTTTTCTTTTTTTTAATAAAGGATTTTAATTTTTATTTTTATTTGTCATCACTCATGTAGTCATGTGCAACTGTTTATCTGGCAAAAAGAAGGGAAAATGAACATATGCTTTGGTTAAATGAAAATCTAGAAACAGATCATTTGCAACCTGGTCTCATCACTTAAAAGATGAGTTCATTTAACAGCAGCAGTGCTTGCGAAAAGCAAAATATTACTCATTAAAATTTTCCCATCATTCATAAGGAGGTAGTGATAGTAGACCTGCTAATAAAAGGCATTGAACTCTAGCTGTTTCCAGTGGGGCTCTCATTCAACCCCATTAGAAGCCTTCCCAGAGAATTTATTGTTGCCAGGCCAGACATGTCTACAAACCAGGATGCTAGTGTGATCTTTTTTCTCTTTCCCTCTTAAGACTGATGCTTATTCAGAGCATGCCCTTCTTTAAGCGCCTTTGCTTTTGCTGAGAGTGCTTTCCTGTCTCCCACTTGGTCACATCAGAGAAATGGCAGTAGCCTTTATAGCTTTCTTGGGCATCATTCACACTAGCTTTCTATTAATCATTTTTACTCCAGTAATAATTAGAAACCTAATTGTACTTGTTTGGAGCAGTAAAAGCGAAAACATGTGATGATCAAAGAACAGAGAAAGTAAGTTTTATCCCATTAAAAAATTCCTGGAGCACAGTGTGTGTGATGTAGTGCTGTCCTGCAGCCAAAAGGATGCTTTTGTTGTCAGTGCCTTTTTTCAGTGGTTTGTATCTTTTCCTTAGATTGTATTGCTTGTTTTCATCCCTCTTGGGAATGACTTTAGAAAACATGAAGAAAATACATTCAGCTGTTTTCTTGCTTAACTAATTCAAAAAGTTTAATTTTAAAAGTCCAAAGCTGACCACGTGCATGCAATTTTATGTGCATTAGGGAGTGTAAGCTACCTGTGCCAAAGGTCAAGGCAAAGGAGTAGAACTTTGTGTATGGAGAGTTGTTGCTGGTGACTGTCGCCTCTGCCTGTAGCCTTTGGCACATCCCCTTGGATGGATGGCTTTCATGGCAGAGCAACTTTCTTGTGCCAGCTTCTCTGGTGCTGGCCTGAGAACAGTTGAGCTGAGCAGTTGAGCAGGCTACCCGTAACCTGCCTGCGAATTGCCAACCTCTGGCAGGATACAAACCTCATAAGCTGGTGGTAGCTCCTTTTTAGACCTAGAGGCCATTTGCCTCTGTGATCTGGGCTTTAGTTTAATGCTTAACAACTACCCCAATCCAGCTCTGCACCAGGGCGGCTGTCAGCAGCACATCAGGCTTGGAGCAGGGGATCTTCCACTGGGAGAGCTAGGGGTCTGCACACAGCAATGATGCCTGATAAGCTCTTAGGTCTTACGTGTTCAAGTGGACACTTGTCTGGCACCTTTTCTCCACCCGGAGAAGGTGCAGAAAATAGATGGTGGTTTATTTGGAAGCTTTTGCACTGAAGTTCCTTACACTAATGGTGTCTGCCTGCCTGAGGAAGAGCCTCAACATGTCTGAAAGTTTTCAAAGCTGTTTTCTTAATTCAAAGGAAATTGTGTGCCAAGGATAACATTAAAGTAGCATCAAAGACTCAACAGTCATCGTTACTGAGTGTCATACCGTATGTTGTATATTTGGGAATTGGGAGAAAACGTGGTGCTCGCTGCCTGGGGTGTTCTCAGTCCTGCAGGGATCTTCCAATAAAAAAAAGGAAATTCTGTGATGCCCTAATTGTGAAACCCTACATGTTTTCCATGTGGGCCCAGGCCACGTGTGCCATCAGGTTCTTGTCATTAATACCTTTGTTTTTTAGGGACTAACAGAGCGACGTTACTTTTTGATTAACATCATTTATTTAGTCACTTTTAAACCCAAACATTTTTTGTGAAATAACAACTTGATAGTTGTTGCTTTCGTTTAAGAGAAAGGGAATATACCAAAAAGTTGTCTGACATCTCCTAAATGTGTGCTGTAACCCATGTGATGTATTTTAATCAGAAATAATTTGCTACCCCTGTGCTATAGAAAGGCAAAGAGAGGACAAAACTGAACCAGAAGATCATTTCCCTTTTTATATTCATGCAGAGGACCCACATGCTGAAGAAGTGTTTGTTCCCAAGAAAACATTTCGCACAAGGCAAGAAAGGTTGACCACAGCTTTCTCTTTTGTTTACCAAGCACTGGCTGGACTGAACTTCTCTGCAGCCTTTGCTGGCACTGTATGTGGTATCCTGCTTGCCAGGGCAGGGATGGGTTGGCTTTCACAGGGCCTTGTGTGACAGGCAGGCAGCCACGCACCACTCTTGCTCTTTGCATCAAGACTCTGCCTGTGCCTGCCACCCCATTACAGACCATCATCATTACACTGCAGATATAACTTACTGTCTCCTCGTAGCAGAGGCATAGAAGAGGGGTGTAAAGAGGCTTTGTGGAAAAAAAATGTGGATCCCTAGGTCTCACGTAGGAGTGACAAAGGACCTTTGCTGCGTGCCTTGCCTTCTTCATGCAATAGACAGGGATATCTTGGCTGTTCCCTGCACCCTCTGCCTTGCTGCCTGCTCTCCAGAAGCTGCCTGCCACCACCTTCCCCTCCTCCTGCTGCCAGCTGCACAGGGGCTTCTGCAAAACGCTTCCAGCACTGCTGGGTGCTGCCACAGCCAGTGATCAGCTTCTCATATTTAGCCTGAAAGCGCGGTGTTGTAGCCCATCTGCTTTATAACTGCTGCCTAGGGCGGTGGCTGTATTCATCCTTTAATTACCTCAATGCAGTTTGAGTTTTATTTTGGTTGGAATGCATAAAAGCCCTAACTGCTAGGTCCTGCTTGGCTGCTGCTTAAAACATTGTGTGGTGGTTTGAGCTTAGCTTCTGAAATGCTGTTGGCACTTTTACTCCGAAAAACAGAGATGAAATGACATTTTGTGTTCAATTGCACTGTTTTTCTAGCTTGAGAGTCTCACCAGCAAATAAATTATGTCTTTGTAAGTTGAGTGATTTTATGTGCATCCTTTGGGCATAGAGAAGGTGCTAATATGGAAGATTTTGAGGCTGAGAAGGAATTTTCTAAAAGTTGATTTTTGGACACAAAAAGCGGTCTGTTGTATGGGTCAGCAAATGGCCGCATCCGCTCACTGTGCATCTCCCCAGGAGTTAAATTTTGACACATGCTGCTGCCAAACAAAGCAGAATTAGCATCTTAAAACACATGCTAATGCTTACTGGTTAGTGCCTAGGCTGTAGCTTACTGAAGAATGTTTCTTGCATCTCCTCATATTTACGACTTGCACCATTTGGTCCTGAATCAGTTCTGAAAACAAGAAATTATATTTTCCTCTCCTGATCACATTGATGTTTGGTCTGCATGGCTAGGAACTGGCCTCTTCCACAAGGTTCACCACCTGAGGCCTCACCTGTGTTCAATAGAGATATTGCCAAATAAAATCAAAGTTTGGGGCAAAAGCTGCTGTGTCAGCAGATAGCTGATTACTTCTTCCCAGACAGCGATAAACTAATCTCCAGCATGATGTTACAGATGACCATGCTGCAGGGAATGACATACAGTAAAAGAAAAATAAAACTGAATTTTCTACAGGAAACCTCACAGTAAGTCCTAAATTGCTTTATGGGGTTACAATGCACAGTAAAGCTGCTGCTGCTGTACCCTAGAGCTGGCTGATCTTCAGTGGGGAGGGAGAAAGAACCATTTCAAGCAGAGGGAAACATTTTTATTCTTTCTATAAAAGGAATACACAGAGACAAGCACTCTAAACCGTTTGAGGCAATAGTAACAGTTTTCATATCTGCAGTTAAAAAGTGCACTCTGAAAGCACTACAGTTGTCCAGATTTATGTAAGAAATAAAATGGAAGTGGGTAAGAAAGAAGGAAAATAATGAAGGGAAATGCTGCATTGTAATGTCACAATTAGTCACATTTGTGTTTATGGAAAAATCTCAGATGCTCTCCTAGCATTTGTGTCTGTATATGAACTTCTCTGAAATGGCTGTATGATTGTCTATTGGCAGAAGCCCTTTTCTGTGCAAGCGTGAATTTCTGATGATCATTCTGTGCTTTTCACTTCTTAATTGCAATGGTTCATGACCAAGCAATGGTCATGAACCAAGATGCATAGTTTCTTTTTTCTTTCATTAGTTGGTGTGCTTAAAGAAGGGCACGCTGGGCTTGGAAAGCAACACTGCTGCTTCACTGTGACATTTCTGCCTGTAAAGAGGCTATTGCCAGAAGCTGCCTGTTGTGCTGTTCTTGGCTTTTCTGCCTCTCTTTGTGTTTAGGCAAATTTCCTTGAGTAAATATGGGATGGCTTGAGGATGAAATGCTGAGCAGCTAGAGTGGGCTGGGTAGGTCAGTCCTAGCAAAACAGGAGTGGAAGCAAACCAAAGCATTGCTCAAGGATGAGGGGAGAGGTCTTGTGTGCAGATCCAGATTGATAAGGCTGGGGGAAGGCAAGGTCCTGGAAAAGAGAGGAGGAGAATGTGTTTGGGAGGAAAGAAAAAGATGGCAAGAAAGTGCTGAGACTTGTTTAAGAAATAGTTAGGGAGCACTCCTGTCCTTATCCATTGGAGAGAAAAGGTTGGGCTGGCAAGCCCTTGCCCTTGAAGAAGCAGACACACACATATCCTGTCACATTGGGTATGTAAAAAATTTAGGTCCATGCCCAAACTAGAGGCACCAGCTATTACGAGTCTGTGATAAGATGTTGCTTCAAAGACAAGTTTGATTTTACTAAGGGTTCAAAGAGCAAAAAGGTGATTCTACAGGGTAAAGGAATGTAAATGTATTTTCATGTGTCCTGCAGCATTGTTTCCCCCACCCTTCACCTTGTATATAGCTTTGAGCCTCAGTGGGATTTTTCAAGGGATGCCTCAGTTCAAGGTATTCTTACTCTTTCCTTTACCCATACATACATATTTATATTGTAATAGGTCTATTTAGGAGCTTGAAAGGACAGATTTTGGGCAGACAGGTGTTTCTTTTCTGATCTATTCCAGACTGGAAAATTAATATTAGGTATCAGTATGGACTCAGGCTGGAGAATTTGAAGAAGTCTCATTATATTATGCAAAAATAAAATCTTGGCTTTCTACTCAGAGCAAAATTCTGAAGAATTAAAAGACCTGTCATTGCTTGGGATAACGGGAAATGATCAAACATTTTCACTTTTAAAGGTTAGGAACACTATTCAACACCAGTATCTGTCAGCTTGAAACTGGTCTCAGTTTGAAACTGCAATTTATGTACGTGGACAGTGTGCCTGATCTAAAATGTCCTTGCTGATAAGAGTGCCCTCGTGCTGGCAAAAGTCTCACCAATGTTGGTAGGATCACATCTGACCAGAGCTGGTAACATCAGTTTATGTATTTATCTTCTCTGTAGTGCTCTAGACCTTTGGAGAAGAGCAACTTTAAGCCGAATTGCATCTCACTTAATGCAGAAAATACAGTTAAGATAAAACATGATGCACAGCTTGTAGAAAATGATTTTATTTTATCGTGGAAGCATTTAGCAGAGCTGAGATACTGTGCTGATGGGAGCTGTAGAAAAATCTGAGAACTGACAGCGTAGAGTTTATTGCGTTAATTAGAAAGTGGTGCAGCGTTTGTGAGAAAATGTATTTTGGGTTCAGCGTTTTCTGTGGGTTTTTTATCATGCCTTGAAGTGCTTTTTGGGTACTTTGGATGCCTAATTGGAGATGTTGTATGTGGAAGCCTGCACTATCTGAAAATCAAGCCTTTTTCCTAATAATGGATTTCAAAATGCTGATGATGTGTCACATGGGACCGCATTGATTAATCTTTAAAAAACAAGTAACTAACAGACAGGTCTGATGTTTATGCGTATTCTGTTTTATCTTTGCATAGCAGGGTGGTTTTAGTAATAGAAACATTCTTGCACAGAAACAAACACCACACACCGTCTGCTTCACTGTTGTTACTGCTCTGTACTTGCTGCTACAGTATTTTATATCAGATAACTTCTTTTTTTTTTTTCTAAATCACAATAGAAATGACCTTTTGTTTTTTCATTACCTCATGTGGGATGGCCGGAGGGTATTCTCACACTGTAAAGGCAATAAAGCGCACCGACAGATTTTCTAACAAAATCCTTGTGCACAGCTGCATAACATAAATCATTCCTTCCAATTTCTGAATGTTAAGTGTTTGTTGTAGGAAAGTTACTGCTGTTCTTGCCTGACTTTAACAAGGTTTGGGGGTTTTTGTTTGGCACAAATATTGTTGCTTTTCAGTTTTATAATCATGCTGCCCTTAGTTGTAACAATTATATGGCTTGAGTGCAAGCAAGTATAGGTTAGGCTGCCAAGATATTTGTATTTTCATAACAGTCAGCTCATATTTTACAAATACAGTGTGTGTTGTCCTTTGCTTAAATTATTTATTTGTAAATTCAAGTGGTGCATGTGTTGCCAAAAACCAGACTATAGCGAAAGAAAATTCATCTAGCGGGGCAAGAGTTGTCTTCTGGGATTAAACCCATTATTTTTACTTACAAGTTTTACTCTTTTTCCATGTTACGTGGCAGTGCTAAGGGATCATGTTACAGTGCCTCTGGAATGAATCGACTTGCACTGCCTTAATTAAAGGTATCAAAGTAGGAATGAATAACCATGGCTGCATCTGTTGCTGCTGATTTTCTTTTACTGCCGTAGCGTAGTGTGAGCCACTGAAGGTCTCTGCAGATTTGAGGTGCTTTGGCCATTCTTCAGGATGTGGTAGTGCATCTGCAGGACCTTCAAGAGATCAAAACCTGTCATATTCTGGGGGATGGCAGTTTGACCAAGTGCTGTTTTAATAATAAAGTCAGCATTAGTTATAATTATGAAACCCAGTGCCACCAATGTAGTCTGTAAGGACTGCGTCCTTTTCATGCATAGCGCTGAAGCACAGGGTAAAAATTTGAGCAAAATGATAGCTCAGGGAGGGCAGAGACAGTGCTGCGTGGGTCTGGGCAAGTCTGTGCCACTTTAACTGGGAAACATCTCACTCCTCTGAGCTCTAATTTAGAGATATTTTGACGTGATGGTGGGAGAGATGGAGTATAGCAAGTATCTGAAGAAGGCAGATTGCTTATCCTGAGGGGAGGCAAGGCAAAATCCTTTCCCAGCTTCAGGCTCAGTTTTGGGGGCTTTAAGGACTCTTGAATGGAGATGCCATTCAGGCCAAAATTCAAGCAACAGCTTCCCAGATTACTTCATCTTTACGTAACCTCATAATAAAAACTAGAAATTAGGGTTGTGTTGGATGCAGCAGGTAGTTCCAGTGAGTAGACTGTTGCAAACAGAGCTCACTGCAGTGAAAAGAGGCTTCAAACAGCAAGGCTGGCTGCATGGCTGTCTCAGCTTGTTACCCATGGTGTAATGAGTACTGAGTAACTCCTATCAGCTCCAAGGCAGGTAAGCGCAGCATCTTGCACAAAGCCGGTCAGTGTGGTAAAACAGTGGATCAGAGACAAAGTTTACAACAGAGCCCTGGGCACAAAATGTCACATCAGTTGTCAGCAAGTCATCAGAACTTAGAAAACACTAGGATTTTTTTTTTTTTAAATTATAATCTTATTTTATCTGAGAATTTACATTTTGGATTAGAAATATGCTAGTAATTTTAATGCATACTGACTGCTTCCAAGTAGAGCTTGTACTCGGTATGAAAAACCCCTCTCCTATTTTGCAAAATATTTTATAGTATTTTCATACTCTGATTTTATTTTAGGTGTTTTTAATTGCTATCCAGAAGAGGAAAAAACTAATGGCAGAGATAAATTGGATGAAAACTCATTTATCGGTATATAAATTGAGATTAAAAAATCTTTCTGGTGTAATTTAAAAAGGAATTTATGGATATACACATACTAAAATAATATGTATTTCCCCTCTCCCACCCCAGTATTTTGGCTTCTGCTCTACACGTTTGCCATTTTGGAGATACATTTATGTAGTCTTTATTTTAGCTGCCTAAAGAAAATACTCTTTTATATTTTCAGTTTAAGTAGAGAGGGGGAGCTTTTAACAGGTTGTTCTGTACTCTGAGAATAAAAAATAATTTTAGGACCTAGATGCAATATTTATTTTAATAAATTAAGTGCTTCTGCTGGATTATTTCTGTGTTAAGATGTTTCCAACACAACATTAAGATCTGCCGTTTTTCTTTCAGATACTGATGAATACAGACCACCTGTTTGGAAATCTTACTGTAAGTATCTCAAAAGACTTCTTTTGTTTTTTTCCAAGTTAGAGATGAAAAAGTTTCAGCTGGGGGCTTTAAAAGACTAATTTTTCTCTTCATCAGAATGTGAGTTCAAGAAGCATCAAGGGGTTTATTGCTGTTTGTTTATAGGTGCATTCACTCAAGGGCAAGTGAATGCAGATTATTTGGAAGGGTAGATTCTCGGTACCTTAGCAACATAAGTAGTCCCACTCCTGTGTGTGTCTGGCTTATATTGGTTTGAGTGCCTGAACTGAGGCTTACGTAAACTCCATTCATGTCTTAAAGTTAGTATCACTGCGAACTTTTAGGGTTCCTGTGCCCTAGTACCTTACATCACTGGAGCTGAGTCTTGAGCTGGTTAGAAAAACCCAAACCAAATAATTTTCTCCCAGAATTTGCTGAGGTAGTAAAACGAGAGCATTTGTTTGGCCTGGCATGACAAATCACAAGCAGCTTTTTTGAAGCCCTGACTAGAAGGGCCTAGATTCCTACCAGGCTGCCTGCCTGGGCTCTGCAGCTCTTCGATGTGCATGCTGTAGCTCAGAGGAAGCTGGCCTCACAGGCTGCCATGGTCAAGTGTGCAGGGCAGTAGTACGCTGAGATCAGAATGCCACTCCCTTGGGAACTTCACAACTTGCTGGGTTTCATTCCTTATTTAAAAAAACAATGAAACAAACAAAAAAATGCCAAAAGATCAAAATCAAAAAACCCAACCAATTAACAAAACACCTTGGTTTTTTAAATTAAAAAAAAACCCAAACAGACAAAAAAAACGTGTAAAAGGGATGACCTGTTGTTTGGCATCACTGATGGAGGTTGAGGGAGGTGCAGAGAACACAAGACGAATGGCACCCTAGCAAAGCGTCATAATTCCTACAGTATCTCACCTCTAAATTCTAGTTCTTTGTAGATAGAAAAGCAATTGTGTGAGACATTTTGAGACACAACAAGAAAGAAAAGTCTTCTGTTAAGAGCAGATTTTGCAAGCAGAATGTTTGTGTGTTTAACATACTTAGCAGTTTGGGAATGTCAGACTTATATTTGCATTTTCTTTTGTATATATTCCCAAGCTTGGTGTTTTGAGGCTGGATAAAGGGACTTGCTCAAGCAATATTTCACATGGTGAAAGTGTGGCTCTCTAAAGGTTGGGGAGAATGTAGTTAGTTCAAAAAGGTTCCCACCCTGCAGTGAGAGTTTCCTTTCAATCAGAGATTTTCGGTTGGTCGTAAAGGCTTGGTGAAAACCATGGTTAGAAAGAGAGTAAGTATAAGGGAACAGATTGAAGTATTTTTGTCAGCTAGAATATATGTAGTAGAATTAAATGAGCAGTAGAAAACCAGCTTTTCTGTCACCTAGACCAGTCTTCTGTTAATGGCTCACAGAGGTCAGTTGTATCTGTTCTGTCCTTGCCATTGCCAACCTGACACATTCAAAAATCAATTAGGCCTTAAAATTCATAAATCAGCCTTCTTGTTTAAGTTTGGTTTCCAATTTTTGTGTTGTTAAAGTGATAATGAGTTACATGGTCAAGATCTTTTAAGCAGTATGAGCATTAGATGACTTCTATAAATGTGAATATGTGTCATAAGGATCTTTGGAGAACTTAGGCTGTAAGTAAATAGTCAGATACTGTGAAATTTGTAATAAGAATTACAGGAGTTGGCAAAACTGCATACACCTTAATAGTCTGGGAATATCGGGGTCTCTTAAAATACATCGGTGTTAATTGAAGGAAACAGAAAGGCAATGTCTAAAAAAAGGCTGAAGACTTTTAGTTTGTCCATCTTGAGTGTTTTCTTTACTAGGATGACTTTGAATGGTTTTTATTAATTACCAACATATGCACTTGCTGTTACATAATTGAGATGGCTGGGACCCTGGTCTGTTTGTGAATCTGGTAGCAAACCCTGTGCCTTTTGAATCATCATTTATTATACCATTACCTTGTCATATGACAACTCAGCCATTTAATATTAATGAATTTGCACACATAATGATTTGAAGAAGCTTTTTTTTCTTGCAGTGGGGGTCTGAGATAAAACTGAGACACTTTGCTCCTTGGTATTAAACATCATTAGTCATGACTGCAGTATATTTTTATACTTGTTACTGAGACCTGTGTGTTTTGCTCCCAGTTGTAAGCATTAACAGTGAATCACAGCTCTGTACCTTCTGTGAACTTGGGAAACAACTGCCTCTTTGTTTGGCCTATTCCATGCTATAATTTATAACAGGAGGGTCCACCCTCTCTAATACCAAACCTTCAGTGACAGCTTGCCAGGAGCTGAAGGCTTGGCCATGTGCAAATGTGTGTGCACCCACTCTCCTACACCATCATAGTTTGCCATGGTGAACGCTTCCCATGGTTCAGAACTAAGCACAGAGTCATGGGGTTTGATTATATTTCTGTCTCATGATGGATGAAGAAGGACATCTTGTTTGACTTCCCTGGCAATAATTATAGCAAGGAAACTGGTGTTGAACAATTTGAATTGCATACATCAATTAGAGCAAGAGGAATAGGTATCCTGTTTTGTAACTTAACTAGTCTACCTGCTGTGCTTTTGACTGGAAGAGGAGAAAAGTACTGCCTTTGGAGAAGAATTTCCTTCCAGAAAATCTTTGGCTTGCAGTAAGGTGAGAAACAGTTCTCAGGTTTTAGTCAATTTCTGGGAAGCAT
>NW_009912744.1:0-46279 GCF_000696875.1 Nestor notabilis | reverse complement strand
CACCTCTGTTCTGTGGGATTCAGAGAAATCTCTGTTTGCTTTGTATTTTAATTTTTTTCCTTTGAACTTGACTCTACAGTTCTCGAGTTAGATACGGGCAAGGCCCAGTGTCATCAAATGACTTTTACAATAGAAGCTATGGAATCTGTCTGCTGGCAAAATAAATGGTCATGCTATGCTTGAAATTGAAATTACTGTTTTATATTCTAGTGTGCTGTTCTTTGTCACTTGCAAAAATAATGTTTATAATATCAATACAGAACGGCAAGGACTGATTTTATAACATCAGCAAAAAACATTAGGGTTTTTGTTTGGAACGAAAAGAGTGAATTTTTCCAGTTTATCCTATGATTGCCATATCATTGAGCATCTTGCCATTTTCTCTATTCTCATGTAACTTAGCACATGAATACAGCATTCATCACTAAGACTTGTGGTCATATGAGAAGTGTAATGGAGTAAAATCTTATTGGTTAAATAAACATGTGGTCTTATTACCTGAAGAAGGTTCAACAGCACATGTTATTAGAACTTGGTGTTAGGACTAATGATTAAAACATAATTTGCTTTTAAAAGATTACAGTTCCAGATGTCCATTTTATCAGTTCTAGAGTACTATTCAAATACTACCTTAGTGTTGACAGCTTCATTTTGAAGATTTGCCAAACCAAACTCTTTTTGAGATAGAATACCTCTGGTGTTGTATTAGAAAGTTTGCGCATTAGTTCCATTAAATTTACAACTGGCTCCTAAGATTTCTTCTGGCTTGATAAGGCTTATTTAAAAAAAAAAAGAAAAAGGGGGGACAAGATACTAGTAAATATATGTCATAATCTGAGCCTGAACTTTTTTACTCTGCTGATCTGCTACTCAACTCCTGATGTGTTTAGATCTGCAAATGAAAAGGCCGCTTTCCTCTTTGTTCAGAAGGGTCATCATTGAGCAGTGGCAAAAGGCCAGGGTTTGAGTCATTCTTGTAATGTCCTTACATATTTCAGGTGACTGAGCATGTGCCCAGCATTGTAGGATGGGACTCCATCTGCTTACTGAAGACAGTCTGACAGCAGCCTGATTTGACGTCTGATGAAATTTAATTTGCATTTATCATGATTCCTTTTCTTGTCTACTTGATGGAAATTTGACTGGTCTTACCTACGTACTCCATAGAACTTGATCAATTAATTGTAAAGATAATCTATAATCCTGTTTTGGCTAGCAACATTCTTTTTTTCTGTCAGCTTGTAATTTTTGATAGATGTATTTTTGCATTAAATCTTGTAGAAAGTCTTCTTTATTTAAACAGCAATATTTAATATTAAAATGCCTTATACAATGATTCTGTATTAACTAGAATTTAACTTATGCCTTCTCCCAGTGTATCAGTTGCAACAGGAAGCTCCCCATCCTAGAAGGATAACCTGCACTCGCGAGGTGAGTATTACAAATGTTCAGTTTTACAGAGTCTAGTGGTTCCAAGTTTGTACTTAATGGTGCCCAACCCAAACAGTGGTTCCTTGGAATACTTGGTGCTGTGATTAGACTAAGTAGCCTTGGGAGTACTTGTGCCATTCAACCTAAAAATCCAATTACAAAGCATTTTGCATATGATGTGTACACCTGAGAATAATTTACTGGTTTATGATTCCTAGATATATGGAAGCGTGCCTTTTTTCGTCTTCTGGGGGGGTCAGAAATTCAAAGAAGCAAGAGCAGACCTGTACAGGGGAACTATGCACCTATTCATACACACATTGCTGCTAGATTCCTGCAATAAAGCAGCAAAGAGAAGACTGAAACCTCCCCTGCTGCTGTTATTTGAGTTGTAGTACTGAAGACTCATTAATACTAGGAGGTAAGCTAGGCAGAGCCACAAATTTTAAAGATCCAAACAGGAACAATGGGATCCCATTGGTATACGGTGATTGAGAATAACCTGCTCATGGGGTCAGTTGTTGAGGCAGACCCCAGATTGCTAGTGTGTTCTGAGCTACCATCCAGCAGAGCAGCAGCTCTCCAGACCTGTGGTGCTGGAGGGTTTAACTCATACCAAACATCAGTGCCAGCAGGATTTTACTCATAACTGCATCTCTCTTGCAGCTTCAGTTAGGAACCTGGGAAACATTAATTTCAATTTCAAAAATGCTGAAATGTTAGGCTTGACTTGTTAAACAGTATTACAAAACACAGCTCTTACTGAATAACCACTGAAAGTTATTACATTGCTGCAATAAAACTTAAGCATTTTTATCATGTGCTGGAGAAAGGCAATTAATCTTTGAAATATGTTAGTCACTTTGATGTAGTATTAAATACAGGGGACATAGCACTGTCAGGAACGTTAATAGCTTACCATCTAGATCACAAGGAGGATTACTTTACAGAATTGAACAGGCATTTCTCTGTCATCTTTTCAAATGCCCAAATGAGATTCTATGAAGTAGTCTGTCAATTTTTAAGATAAAAAGTAGAAATTTAACAGAAGTAAAATACTGATTTTAGTGGAAGCACTCGTTTTTCTTTGTTAATTTGATAGATTTGTATTTTATAAAAGGTATAGCTATAGCTGATAGCACTTAAGCAAGACATAGCTGTAGTAAAGAACAATACGTGAATTTTACAAGAAGCATTGTAGAAAAAAAATTTGGTTTAACCAGCGTTTCTACTGTTAATAAGGGTCCAAGCAGGGGTATTGTTGTATAGACATCTTACATCAAATAAGGTAAGATGGAGATAGGAAGGAGACATCTATAGAAGGTACAATCTGAGCTCTGAAAAATGGGGGGGTCTTCCTTTTTTTTTTTTTGCTCCCATTGCAGCATTATTAGGAAGGTTCTCTTCTATTTTGTGTGTTCCCTATGATAAGATTTTTCATTACATTAATATACAAAGTATCTTAAGTCTTGTAGGAGCTTGGTCTTAGAATACAGGTTTGTGATTGTACGGAGATTGTACAGAGTGCTCGCCTGGATAGGATGAAGTGTTTTATTCCCTGCCTCTAAAGGATTGTGTTTATTGTTGTTAAGTGCTGTTGAATAGTTGTTTTTCCCTTCCTCAGAAGTATTTCATTGCTGGAAGAAGTGCTAGTTTGTGTGTAGGTATGTGTATATATGCATATGGTAAAATGTATGAGGGATTTTTGGTAGCCTTCTGACACTGATCATTGAGGTGCTGACATTATACTGTGCAATCACTGTAGTCTTTTATTTGCTGAGTCTTATTTCAGAGCCCTGCTGTATTCATCTAGTGACAGGCTTACACTGTATGCTTATGAAGTTGCCTGGCTCTTGCGGTGATGAGCGACAACTCTTCAGTTTCTTCAATTAGAATCTTTGAGAGTGTCAGTTGTGAATGTTTTAATTCTTACAGGATTAGAACCTTTATTCTTCTGCATACCTTTTGGCTACAAAAACAAAGCAACACAACCCAAAAAAAAACCCACCACAAACAAACAAAATAAACAACAAAAAAACCCCATAATAGAAATATAAGGAGAGGAGGGAAAGTGCAACTACAGTTAAGAAAATCTTACAGCAGATGACAATTGCAATTGCTTTGCATGTCAGCTGCATGATTGCATACATACCCTGTAGTCAGGGAGAAAATGTAAGCTGATGAAGGGGTCCAGCATATTCAATAAGGTCTGTTTGCATTATATCTCATGCTAGTTTGACTGCAGAGAAGTGCTTTGGGTCTTTCTGCCCTAGGTAATATGAAGTCATGAACAAATTTTATCCTGAGTTCTCCTTCATAGTATTTCTTAGAATACCATTAGCCTATCCAAGCAAACCAGCAGAGATATAAATGTGTATTCAGGATCTGAAAATTAAAAATCCTGCTACCTCTGGAGTGTTGGAAATCTTTCAGCTATTGATCAGATCCAGATTGCCCTCTTTTTAGAATCAAACAGACCTACTCTTACCAGCCAAATATAAAAACATCTGTGTAAAGCTTCTTCAAAATCAACCACACTGACCACTATAATTTTCTCATCCTCATTATCACTGAATTTTAATACTGTGAATTAATAAATCTTATTAACTATTATACAGGTGGCAAATTGGGAAGTTGGACTGTTTCAGGGAGGTAAATTTGCTGTGAGAGTGTGGTGTCCTGCATGAACTAATAATCCAGGCTCTTTGGAGGGTGTCTGAGCTTACTGCATGCCTACACAGAGACGTCCTCCTGGTCTAGTTCTATATACAGGTAGTCTGTTGGAGTCAATGGGGGATTGGCAAAATTACCACAAGCAATCTAAACACTCTACTAAGTCCTGTCATCACTGAAGAAAGAAATGCAACACAGTAGTTTCTATAAAGTCGTCTTTCTGTGAATTTATTCCAAAACAAGACTATAACATATGACAAACTTTAACTAAGTGTAAAACTTTGCTGTGCCAGAGTGAACAAAAAAGAGAGACATTCTGTGTTTTAAAATAGCTTCTTGAATTGTGCAGAGTAAACCTGTGTCTGCACCATGAACATTGTTGTAGAAGCTGAGAAATAAAAGCTACAGGTTTTAGAAATCAGCGAGAATTGAACTAAATAGAATGGAGCTATGAACGAATCAGTCTGCTGCAGGTATATAGGTGCAGAGCGGAGCATATTAAATGCACGTTTTCTCATTAAAGAATCTATTTAAATGAAAAACAAAAGTCTTTGAAGCTTATTTTAATAAGCTTTTTGAAGCTTATTAATAAAGGTAAAATTGAAATAATGTTAAACGTGTACATTTCCCTACTTCTACGTTAATTCATTGCAATGCAGAAAACTGTTCTTCATTATAAGTATTGAACAATGTATGCAGCTGAGCCAGATTTGAAGAGAAAATATATTCAGCGAGCAGTAACATGTTTAACCTTTCTCTCTGGTCTCAGCCTCTCCTGCTGGTGTTGAGCTTTGTGATCTGCTCTTTCTCAGCTGGGTTTCTATTAGGAGCCATGTGTGAGTCAGTGGGGAATGGAATCTTTTCCTAAGTGGTTGAATTATTCAGCTGTATAAACAAATTAATAAATATTATGAAGATAATTTTGGCCCAGAGAACATCAGAGAGGTCAGTGGGAGGGAGCAACATGTAATTTGATAAGGTATTAGCACGTAAATCGCTCCTCTTGCCTTATTGTATTCCACTTGTTGACATAAGCAAGAGTGATGATTAGGGGAAAAAACACTTGGTAAAGAATAATTGGAAATCACACTGTAAAAACCCCCAAGCTTTTATTTAAGGTGCAAAGGCATGCGTTCTGCAGGTCCTGATAGTGAGAGGGGTATTCAACAGAATGACCTACTTAACATGAAATGCTTTTCAAATACAGAAAATTCAAGTTTCTGCTCTGTTACACCAGCTTCATATCAGAGCAACACACAAATCAGTGGAGTACACTGACATAAAGAGAGCATTGCATTCGTTTGAGCTTTTTATTGTGAAAGTGCAGCAGAGCTAAGGCTTTTAACACTCTGTGAGGTTAATTTGTAAAGTTGATGATTCCATAACATTCTAAGGATGTTTGACTTCTGCATGAGGCTTGCATCCAAATTGTGATGTTGTTTGTACAAGTAATACTGTATTATCTCAATGGAATTTGTTGTGCATAGAATTTTTTATATACACATGTGTGCATGTGCAAGGTTATGTAAGGCATCCTTGATGCTATATGAAGGCACTCCATGAAAAAATTTACCTATGTAGGAAAAAAATATCAAACAGGCAAATGATGGAGATGATTAAAATCACTGGCGTTTTCTGTCCTATTGTAAGGCTTCATCTTAATTCAGTGCTAGTAGTTAACAAGCCTGTTAAACAGCATCTCTGTGTAGTCTTGTGAAAATGTCCTCTGTTGAGTAGTCAAGAAACATAGTGTAGATGAGCACATATATTTAAGATCCCTTCCATCCCGAACCATTCTGTGATATGCTGCACATCCTTGTTAGAGCTGTTCTCAAAGATGACTTTATCTGTATGAATTCAACCAAGATGACTTATCACCTTTCATGTTAACTAAGCTCTTTCCCAAAGCAATGGCTACTCTAAGGGACCTGCTATGTCTGCCCCATTTATCTGTTCATAAATTTGGTTTCATTGGCTTCACACCTCAGTCAGAAATGAGACAATGGTGGATATCTCATTGACCTTTGGGTTTCTTGCAGGAATCAGAGCGAGACCTGAATCTTTCCTGTGGCTTCTGCATCAGTGCTATACAAATAAGCACATTTAAAACAAATATTTCAGGGGTTTTTTGGTTGGGTTTTTTTTTTCCCCTAAGTTAGAAGCCATTTTTGAAGTTGTGCCAAGCATAGGTTAAACAAAGAGGAAATTTTTCCCATAAGTAAAAAGTCTTGTGAAGTCAAAGGACTTAGCATTTAACTGATCTTTGCTGGGTACAGAGAAAATTAAGTAGCTGAGGCTGCCTTTACTCATGGTCAACAATACTTTAGTCCAAAAATACTGCCAAATCAGAATAAAACTCTGCAGAGGATAATTACACTGTATTTTCAGCTAACAGCTTTAGTTAAAATGACATTTTCTTGCTACTGCTTTTGATTTTGTTTAAAAATATATATTTCCTTTCTTAGGTAGGTTTTAGTTCCAGTCCAAATGGGTATTTTGGTTTTGTGTCCTTAAGGCTGACTGAGTGTAAAAAGGCTACTGAAGCTTCCGAACCAAACTGTTTTGGCTTTCAGTGCGCACCCACAGAGGATACGTGGGTGCCTGCAATTGTAGTTTGTAGAAATAACAGCCTGGCAAGAACTTTGTGAAGCCCAGGTAATTGCAAAAGACCAAGAAAACTGCATCTCACTTCTGGTTTTGATGCAGTTATGGATACCTAAAGTAAGAACAAATGCTGTGCTGCTTTTCATGCCTAAGCTGCTATGAGTAAAGTTGGTGTGACAGTACTTGTAGGAAGCATTATAGAAAGCTGGAGAACAGTGTTTACTGTCTTACATGGTAAATCTGGTTTAAGCAGTGTATCTGTGTGGTTTTTTTAAGTCCACATGGACTGCACTGAGTGTGTTTGTAGCCCAGCTAATTCTGAGCAAATTAGAAGGCTCCTACTGAGTTCTGATGGAGTTGCCTTAGAGTCTAAATGTATTTATTCAGTCTAGATGTCAGAAAACCCTAATATCATGAATCTAAAAAGTTTATTTAAAAAAAAAAGCCCCAAACACCAAAAAATGGGCAATAAAACTCCATTCACTCCCCAAATCAACTGGGGCTTGAGTTGCACTGAATCTTATACAAGTAAATAGTGGTATACATCAACATTTGTACTGAAGATTTTGTGAGCTGGTAAAACTGAAGTAAAACCTCAATGTTAACAGAAGTGGTTATTTTCCTCTTTAACTCGTCATCCACCAAGATGAAATGCAAACCCAGCTACAATTGCCTTGGAAGTCCAGCAGAGCTTTTCTCTGATGCTTTGCTCCAGTCATCTGGCAGTTCACATTTTCAAGTGTTCGTACACTGAGTATAATATTATAGTTTGTCTTAGGATTTGCAAGTACTCTGAAGGTGCCCTGTCACATTACTAATCCATTTCCAAAATGGAATGCTTTTGCCTATATAGATTTTCCAGTTTTGTCACTGTCCTGGGTTCAGCTATAGCAGTCATTTTTTCTCCTTCTTAGTAGCTGGTGCAGTGCTGTGTTTTTGACTTTCAGCCTGGGAACAATGCTGATAACACCGATGTTTTTAGTTGTTGCTAAGTAATGTTTACTCTGACCAAGGACTTTCTCAGTCTCATGCTCTGCCAGGGAGGAGGGGAAGCCAGGAGGAAGCAGAGACAGGACACCTGACTCAAACTGGCCAAAGGGGTATTCCATACCACAGCATGTCATGCCCAGTATATAAACTGGGGGGAGTTACCCGGCAGGCCCAGATCGCTGCTCGGGTCGGGCTGGGTATCGGTCGGCGGGTGGTGAGCGGTTGTGTCCTTTTCCCTTGTTATTCCTCTTATCATTATTATTGGTAGCAGTAGTGGTTTGTATTATACCTTAGTTACTGGAGAGCTGTTATCTCAACCCGTGGGAGTTACATTCCTCTGATTCTCCTCCCCATCCCTCCGGGAGCAGGGGGAGGAAGGAAAAGGGGGGGAGTGAGCGAGCGGCTGCATGGTTCCAAGTTGCCGGCTGGGCTTAAACCACGACAGTCACATAAATTCACTGTATTCACTGAGATAAATAAAAAACCTCTATAGACAGACAGCAAAATCTTGTTCACTACAGGATTCTTTTTTTTTTTTTTTTTAATAGCTGCCTCAGGCTAGTGTCTTGTCTTGAGGGTTTTCGTTAGGAATTGTTGCAAGTTCCTATAACAGTAAAGTGTTTTCACTTTTTCTCCATTCATGCTGCTATCTTCCTATTGAAGAAATAGCCTACATTTAACAAAAAGTGTATCAGACTTTTTCTGTCTTTTGAAATGATCCAGTCTCTTCAGGTCCTTTGAAGACGGTTATCGTACTGGTCAGATCTTGTTTGCTGTTACATAGGGAAAAGAAATCTTTTAAAACATTATAAATCTTTCCAGTGATGGAATGATTTTTTTTAAAGTGATAAACTGTCACAATAGCTTTTTATTTGTTGGGGATGGGGAAGAATGTTTATTAGACTGTACACCAGGATGTACTTTTTGTTGTTTTGGACATGTGAAATCTTTATCTCCACTGAGGTAACTGGAGAGAAGCACTGA
Source organism: Nestor notabilis (assembly GCF_000696875.1). NCBI lineage: Eukaryota > Metazoa > Chordata > Aves > Psittaciformes > Psittacidae > Nestor > Nestor notabilis. The sequence goes on along the minus strand of NW_009912744.1, from coordinate 37,597 downwards.
TTTTAATAGACTTTTTTCTGAAAAGATAGAAAAAAGAAACTGGGGTGGTAGTTTCCTGTATTGTATGTTTTATTATAGCTGTATGTTTCATATTCTTGCAGTTTAGGTTGTATAATTGTTGACTTTTACTCCCCACAGAGTTTCCTCCTTTAAGTTTAGCAACGAGGGATAATTCTGGGAGGTCTGCAGTTCCTCACTTGTCTCTAAATTTGCTGACCAGTTAGAGACAAGTTACTTCATCTGAAATACCTAGCAGGCAAATTGTGTTCTGACACCTTTGCATGTTGTGTGCATTTACACTGTAGGGTGTAAACACATGCATACCTGTTGTTGGGGTCTTTTAGGTGATACTACAGATGAGACAGTTTAGTGAAGTCAAGAAGTGCAAGACTGGGGCCTCGCTCTAAGGCCATATGGTAGTGGCTTGATTGCTCGCAGCAGTGGCACAACCAGCTCTGTGATAGAAAATAATTTGTAAATTTAAGTTTTATAGATGTTTCGCTTCTTAGTACACTTAAAAAGTATAGTACACTGACACCCATGAAATGAATCTTTCATTTCCCCTTTTTGGCAGTTTGGACAGGCAATACTTAATGCCATCAGGTTGCATTAGCAGAGCCCCAAGGATGACATGGTCCAAGCGTCTCATTCTTTCTCACTCTGTTTTAAGCCATTCAGAAGTGCAGTGTTTCCCAAAGGTCTACCTTTGGTTTCCCTATATTCTACACACAGGGAGAATCCTGAGATAGTAGATGATTTTCATCTCTACTTTCACATTACATGCCTTTCCATTTTTAATACTATGTTATGGACAGTATACTTTGTGTATGGATTCAGTTGTTATAAAACATTACAATTTCTGTTGTTTCTTCTAGGTAGAGAACAGACCCAAATATTATGGAAGAGAGTAAGTAACACACACCTCTGAAAGTGGTTTATCCGGACATGTTGGTTGATAATAGGTACAGAACAGGTTACAAGTGTTTGCTCTGGGCCCTTTGTTTCTTCTCTAGGTTTTACAGCAGTGTGTCTTGCTCACCATCAGATTATTATTGCAGTACCATCACTTTTGTCTGTCTAAAATTACGCCTGCAGTTTCTGATGGATATGTATATCGAGTGCTACCTTAAGTGAGAGAAGCATATGTTTCTGTTCCTCCAAAGGGTTTTCTTTGTCTACCTCCCCCTCCAGTTGGCTTTTGCAAAAGGTGTTTGTGTGCTGGGGAAAAAGAAGATTTGGATCACAAATGCAATATAAGCGTACAGTATATACATCTTCAATTTCAGATTGCTAAGGCAAAGATGGTTAGATAGAGTGTGGGGAAACAAAGCAGATTTTACTTGTGTGTATTTTGGTAAAAGGTGTGTAATGTTGCTGGGTTATTACACCAGTAATTACTGAGTTTATATGTAATCCCTAAGCTTTTAGCAAGTTGCCATAATATCCCTGATGCTGCAAAATGCTGGATTGCATGGCACTGGTGCAAAACATGTGAAGCCAGCAGGAGAAAATGGGCTTATTTCTACAGATTAGATTGATAAAAGCAGATTTAAAAAAGCAATATACTTGTTTCATAGATACTGTCTCATAGAAGCCTTTCTAAACTATTTAAAGTGACCGCAAGTGCGGGTAGAAAGGGAGATTAATTTAAGCTGTAGATTCCTGCAAATCAGTCATTTTTATGTTTGCTTCTTTTTTAATTACCATGGTTGGCGGTTTTTAGAAGAAGAGGAAAGGTGATTTAAAAGTGAAAAGGCATGTGTTTTTAAAGGTCTTTGTTCCTTAGATTCCATGGGATGATCTCAAGGGAGGAAGCTGACCAATTATTAAGTGTTGCAGAGGGAAGCTATCTCATTCGTGAAAGCCAACGGCAACCTGGAACCTACACTTTGGCATTAAGGTTGGTAATTAATATTTAATTTTTAAGTTTATAAAATATTCAACAGAATGTGCTGTGTTGTTGACCTTAGTGCTTAAACTTCCTTGTGATTGTTGTAATTTATTTTTTTTAAAGCATCGTACTTTTTTTGTCCTAATTACAGATCTGTTATCTTTAACCTTCCCTAGCCCTTTCTGAAGTGCTAACGGTCCTTATATTTGCACTATCAGGATAATAGTAACTGTGTTCTTGCTGGTGTTGCTTCATTTGCCCTTCTCCCACTACATTACAGATGTGACACCATATAGGTGTTGGGAGAGGAGGCAGTTAAGAAATAAAAAACATCTTAAGCATTCATCTGACTAATCTGCTGTTTGGGTTACTTACTAGCTAATCTAGCTGTTGCTAAGAGCAATTAGTTCTAGTCCCTCTGTGGGATGGCCAATAAACCAGGAGGTTTTTGTCTGAACACCTGTTAACTAACAATGTTTGTAGATCTGTTTCTTTGCAAAATTCTGGCAAGTGGATCAGATATAAATAAAAAACTGAAATAAAAACAGAAATAAAAAAATAACTTACTTAGTTGTATTTTTTAAATACTTTAATTACCCTTAAGGAAATGGAGGTTATTTTGGCCTGAGCTATACACTTAAGTATTCAGATGGGAGATGGTGATTATTAGCTGTGTTTTAAATCTACATGAGATGGTAAAATATTGAATAAGATGCACTTACTGAAAGTTTTATATAGGTAGAATAAGATTGCAATTAAAATAAGAATATCATGAAATAATAGGTTGTGATTAATTACTTTTCTTTTACAGAAAAAAAGGTATGTTTTACTGAGATGTTTGTTTCAGTAGTAGTAAGATTTCAAATAGAAACATTATGGACGTTTACACGGGTTTGCGTTAACAGTGTAAATAAATTTGTTGTTTATTAGGATCTAATACTCCATTTCATCTACTTCTGCTCTTGCAATATTCATTTAAAGCTAAAAAGAAATCAGTTGTCGTAACACTTGGCTTGAAGATAAAGCTCCTGCACCTTGCTCATGATGGTGCAGAAAGCTCAAGGTCTATAGACTGTGAAAGATGGTGCTGCTGAGCATCTTGCAATAATGTGTTAATATAGCTTGTTTTACAAATGCTCATCCAGTCCAGCAAGTCAAAAGATAGGTCTCTTTTAGGCTTGATGGTATGTCTTCCAAACTGGAAAATGTGTTTGAAAGCAGTAAAATCTGTTTTCATACCCAATAGAAAAGAGAATGGATGGCTCTTGGTGATCAGTTTGGGAAACAGTTTCAAATAATAGCAAAGCTGTTCTCATTGATTTATTTTGAGGAAATTAAGCATTTGGTCAAACAACTCAGAATCTGAAATTGCAACATGTTGCAACCATTTCATTATGAGTAAGCATTAGCTGAACAACTCATGTATTAAGGGCGGTGGTCTAGGTGTCTGCTTCCCATCACACAAGTAATGCTCTGTTATCTTGCTGTTGGCCTCGTATACGAATGGGGGGTATTTGCTTTCATACATTAGGTGAAAATTCTCAGTGAACCACAGTGCTGTGTCTTCCACATGTGGAAATTTTACCACTAGGATTTCTTTTTCTCTCTCCTAGGAAGTGTAGTAGGAGTCTGCATTTCCATTGACTGGAGGCAGAGTTTTGCTTGGTTTGCATTTTTCCTTTCCCTAGAATTATATACACAGAATATACCCATTAGTCAGTATTCCCACTAACTCTGTTGCTGACACTGTAGCATCTCATAAAGACTAGGTAATTTCTGTGGTCTGTCTGTTCAGCCTGACTGTGAGAAGTTTGCTCTTATTGACATAATAAGTTTATGTAATTTTACCTGTAATTCATAGCATTTTTTTGAGACCATCATTTGTGCTTGTGTCACTGCACTACCAGGTGGCAAAGATAACTCTGTCTACAGGTTAGATAATCCTAGTAGGAATTACAGAACATCATCTCCATGGCCAGAAACAGAGCTTTGGGGTAGCTTGGTATGTTTGGTCAAAATCTTTCCAGGTTCAATGGAATATTGACTTCAGGGTCTCTGATTTCAGCCTTTCTTTTCTAGCTGTGTGAATCAATTTGATCTTTTCATAGTAGGTGTAAATGCCACTCTGTTATTCCAGCAGTCGTGTTAATTTTAAGATCACTTCTGTAAGATTTTTGCTTTTCCTTCTTTACCTTTATTTTACCCTTTAAAAAGTGTTAGGAGGAAAGAAAATTTGGTCAGCTGTTTTTTTTATATAAAGAGACAGACGCAGAACAGATTTCACAGCATTTTACAAAGTTAACTAGCAATGCCAAAGAAGTGCTCTAATAGTGCAATAGATAACATAGTAACACATAAAATGTAATATCCATGTTTCGTGATTGTTTTTCAGGCATGCTTTGGAAAGCAAATGGAAAATGTTGAGTAAAATTTAGGTGCTTGAGGCTACCCATTGGCCTTTGGCATAAATACTTAGTTCCATCTTGGTTCCTGTATTTAAGTGTATCTACTCAATCTATCTCTAGCTGTGCATGTTTGTTGCCTGACTTGTCTGTCTTTGACAGTCTGTCAGTTGTGATTAGGACAAATTGGAAACTACCTATGAAGTGTGATTGCATCATAAAATCCCAATTCATCGAGACATGAAAGTCTTGTGGAAGCAGTGGGTAGCATCAGCTGCTTTGGAGACTGAGACAGGGTTGTTTCTTGCCTTGCAGTTACCGGTTCTTCAGGTGGGGGGCAGGCAATTCAGTAGTACAGACGGCTCAGCACAGCCTGCTCTGGCAGATATGTTCTTTCTTCATTTGTGTCAGCGTGCCTGGGAATCCTGAAAAACCTAATGTGTTCAGTCATGAAGAGCAGTTTAGTCAAACAGGATCATGAACACTTTCTGTGGCAAGGTATGATGTCTCTGTAATGAGATATTTCTAGTCTTCATTTCTGCAATGATAAAAAACTTTGTGCTTGTGAGGACCCAAACCAACCAACTCCTCAAATCATCATGGAACAATTTGAATGCTACATTTGATACCTATTGATAGCTATTGTAACGGATGTCTAAAATCTCAATGGTATGTTTCAGCAATTGAAGTTGTTTTGAATTTAGTTCCAACTGTAGTTCTGTTTTGTCTAATATTTTGGTTTGATGGTACTAAATTAAGTGAAGGCACTGCATCCTCTGTGTTCTCAGACTACAAAAAGGAAGATATCTTGGTGTTTGTAGTTTGATTTATTTATATTGCAGTTTATTTAATCAACTTCAACGTTGTTGATTAAACTACTTGCTGTGTTGGTAAAGTTTCTAACACAGTTAAATTGGAAATTAGAAAAAACACTAAAAAACCCCTTTGGCTACAAAGCAAGCTAGGTGAGACATAAAGGTGGAACTCAGAATCCTTACTATGACTGCCTAAACATTGTATTTGTGAATGTATCATCCTATATGCCACAAATCTCATAGAGATTGATGAACCCTAGCTCAACTTTGTAAAGTGAACATTTATCTTCTGGAACTATTAAAAAAGATCACATCACAGAGGGCTATATTATAGGGGAAAATACCAAATAGTCTTTCTTGTTCTTGTCTCTATCCTCATTGCTTATTCCCTTCTAGAATGTACTTATAGTGGACATTCTTGAGATATGCTCATATTGTCTTCACTCTGCACTGAAGATTTGCACTTGTTAAACAACTTTGTCTTTCTAGAAGATAAAGAATAAACTGTTAAGACCACAAATCATAACTCCTTTGTAGGCAGATAGAATTCACAATTATAAAAACATGTTTCTGTAAAATCTGGAACAGATTGGACAATCGCACTAAGCTACAGCCAAAATGCACAGAATGCAAATGCATGAAGGTTCTTTTATGGAATGTTCTACCCCTAACACAGCTCTTCTGCATCTCACTGCTTTTTAAGTTACTCTAAGGGATGCCTTAAGTCATCATAAAATGGGCAGATCTGGGGATAGGTATGGGTAATTGTCTGCAAAGAGTTTCTCCCCAGTTATATATCTGTTGACTGCATCGGCAAGTTCTCTGACTATGAACACACTGGATTAGAGCAAAGGACCAGTTTGTATTCTGGTCCACTATCTACTCTTCAGTAGCTATTAATAGCAGCCATTGGAAGAAAAGTGTAATAATAAGAGAACATGTGGTAGTAGTTCTCTGTTGTGCTCTTCTAGCCTCTGAAAATTTGCTGTTCATGGACTTCTGAGCAGAATTATCTTTGCTATTCTTTCAGGCTTTGGATGGAGAGATTTTTTATTGTTGTCTAGTGACTTTCTGAGTACATTTTGGACCCTCGTAGACTTGCCTGTCTGCAACATGAGGTCCATGCCTAAACTGGGATTTACAGGCAGCAGCATCCTTATCTTGAAGATTCCATCTCACAATTTCATTGGATGCTCCCTAGTTTCTGTATTATGAGAAATGGTGAACAGTTGATCTCTATTTACCTTTTCTATGCCACTCATGTCCCCTTTATTGCTCTCTTTACAGGTTGATGAGTCCTAGGCTATACATTCAGGTTTTGTAGTGAAGCTGTTTCGTAACCTTCATCCTCTGTCATCTTTCACTGAACCTTTTTCTTACTCTGTGATTATCTTTTGGATATGACAGGACCAGGACTGCACATTCTGTTCAAGATGACGTGGGCCATGGAGGTTTTTTTCTTTGTTCTCTAAACCCTTCTTAATGAATTTTTGACCACTATGGAGCATTAGGCTTTGAAGCTATTATAGAACTAGCTTTAGTAGGTCTGAAGATCTTGTTCCTGAGCTGCAATAGCTACATACACAGCCCAGTAACGATTAAATGGCCAAATATAGGATAGGATAAATAATAGCTTTTTCAGGCTTAACTGAGGCACTCAGATATTCTTAGTACAGAGCTGTGGAATAGTTAACTGAGTTCATAGGGAAGATGTTGAATATTTCGTCTTCTTTAATGAGGTAGAAAAAGTGATTCTTACCCAAAGAAACTTTTCAGTTATTAAGGTTGCTGATGAGTTACTGTAAAATGTGCTTTCCACTTATGTAAGAAGCTGAATTTTACTATCTTATGATGAGCTATTTTTGTCCATTATTGTGCAATTAATTTGCATCCTAACTTTTTTTTAAGACAGATTACTTTTTAAATCTAAACTTGAAACAAAAGAGGTTTTGTTTTCAGAAAACAAATTTCTCAGTTTGTAACAGGGAGAAGTATGTACTTAGGCAAAAAGGAAATGATAACTTAAATGTTGTTTTAAGTGTGTAAGTTTGGCTAAATATTCAGTGCTGTCCTTCAAATAAAATTAATGTTCAGAGCCTAAAAAGACCTGTGAAATTGTATCAGTTCAAACACTGGATAAAAGAGAATGAAGCATAAGCACAAATAGCAGCAGATCAGCACCCTGCTATATTTAATGCCTGTACTTAACCATGGATGTGGTTTTTCATAGCTTACTAAAAACAAAAGAGAACACAGCAGAATTCACCAGTGTTTACGAATTAATTAATAAGAGAATGCTGTGGAAAAGTTTTTGCAACCCTGAGTCTTAAAAAAATTACTAACAAGAGAAAATTATTGTAGGTATATATGTATGTCCATATTTATCAGCAAGTCTCTTTGACAATAAAAAACCATGACATACATTGTAATGTTAATTAGATATTTCAAATGGATTAAAAGAACTGGCGAAAGAGTAGTACAGTGCTTAATGCTAGGACCTATAACAAATGACAGTAACAATAAGACATGGTTCACAATGTAGCCTTTTGTGGTTGAGAGCTTGTTTAATAATTAGGATGAGGATAAAGAGGAAATGGATAGAGATTGTATTAGTGGTAGGCGTTGAAGTGTGATGGTACTGCATGTTCTTTTGAGCAGATATCTGCTGTAGCACGTTTAGTTGGTTACCATGGTTTCCCTTCCTGCAAATTCTATTGTGATACTGAGGATGAATTGAAATAAGGTTCTGCAGCATGAATTTTTAAAAAAAAATGAAAAAAGGTAATAATGTTATCTATGATTATGAGTCATGTTTTCTTTATGTTTGGGGGTTAGGGCACATTCAAGATTATGTGGCATCAGGAGACAATTCTTGGGGTGAAATAAATGTCAAAAATTAGTAATCCTTAGTTTAGTCAACCAGCTACATGTATTATGCAAGAAATTGATACACATCTTCTCTCTCCCTAAATTATGAAATTGCTTTAAGAAACTAGCTACTGATACTTTAAAAGGAGACCTAATTGGTAGGCTGTTAGACCATAATGCTGCAAATGAACTGCAGCAAACAAACTGCAAATTAATTTCGGAGGACAGTTGCTTTGGTAGCCGAATGTTCATTTTCAGTGGGCTCTTTTGGGACACGCATGTAGTGCTCTTCCAGAACATATATTGATTGCCATGGGACTACTTACACTTGTAAAATTCAACATCTGCAAAAGTTTTTTTGAATTCAGAGGTTAAAACTGTGCATCTGCATTCTGCTGGGAAGCCTTGTTGTACAGGCTGGGACACTGGAGAGGAGCAGCGGAAAGAAGAATTGTTTGAAACGACTTTCTGTACGATAATAGCTAAATTACATTTTAATTATGAATATATCAAAATTTGGTCATAGTTTATCCTGCATCCACAGAAGGAACCCATCAAACAAAAACTTACTGCATCTCTTCACTTTAGCATGATAACAGACATTATGGTAGTTGGTAGGAAAAATTCTAAAGACCATTTTAAAGACTAAACTTTGCATATCTTTCTGCTGTGTATTTTTTTACCTGATTTGCAAATGCAGTGATTGGCAGTAGCAAGGGCTGAATTCAGTTTCTAGAAATCTTTCTAAAATATTCACACAATATTTCCTGGTTGCTAGCTGAAAAATCCCGGAGAAGCGTGCTGATAAATTTTGGAACTTGCTTTTCTGCTCTAAAATAAAACAATTTGGCCTCTATTTAAATGATCCTGCATGTAAAAGAAATTTCCTTTCCTGTATATCATTTCATACTAAATAACACTTTGTTACTTTGTTAGTAACATGGAAGGCTCAAGTACCAGTAAACAGCATAGGCATCCTGCATGTCATCTGCCTTATGTAAGTGCACCTGGGCGCTACTGAGGTGGCTTTGCTGAAGTATTTAGAATAATAATAAATAGCTGTTAACCTTAATGAGTAATTAGCTGGCTACCTAGGCCCTCCCACAGACTAGAATGCTTTTTTCCTTATGGTTCATGTCTTCTTGCTGTGTTCCTGTTCTCCTTCCCTCCTCTTCCCATCTGTTGTTGTTGTCAGCTCTGTTTTCTTTTGGCTAGTGTACCTAATTTATCTTTGGCAATTCAGTTTGCTGCAGTCTTTCTCCTGCTCATATAAGTTCAGCACTTCTCAGAGGAATATTCTCTGCTTGGGTGGTATTGTGAACTTTTAGGTAACTTGTCCAAGAGCTGTCTGTGCTCAGTACATATAACTCATGTTCATTTTATGCCATGTCCTACACTTCTGACTATAGCTTTGGCTGCACCGCAAAGATCTGCTGTAATCTGGTGCACCATAGAGCCTTTGGGCTTGTGGTTGAGGCACTCTGGTGGAGCTCAAATAATCTGGGCTCACTTCTTGGCTTGAGACTTTTAAGTTTTCCATGCCTCATTTCTCCATTAGAGAGGGTATGTTCTTTCCCGTATTGTCTCACATGCCTGTTCAGTATAAAAGTCTAGGATCTCTTAAAAATGGCCCACGCAAACTGGAAGTTGTACCCCATCTCTCAGACTACCCCCAGTCACAACTCCTGAGCAGGAATCTCAGTTGTACTGTGCTATTTTTATGGTGTGTAATGTCTGTCTGCTTTGAAGCTTCTAGGCACTGTTGGAGCTGAACTAGTGAAAGCTCAAATTGCAATGCAATCGGTTGATAATTGTGTATTCTTGTACATGCAAACATTGCACTGTCCTTTCCTGTCAAAAGGATACATCTCTCTTTTGTCTTCTGCAGGTTCTATTAGAATGCCTTTTTACTTTATTGCTTTTAGAAAATGCTAGATAGAAATATATTGTCAAGTTAGGCCTTTTGGTTGGCCTCTTCTTTTGTAAGCTTTTGAAATACTCACCTATAAATCTTTTTGTTTGGAGAAACAATTTACTTTTCCTGATCTTCATCAATAAGCAAAAAAGTCGTTCAGCTTTATAAATATGTTTTCAAAATAACGAATAGCCTCGTTGTTTAATCTCGTAATTGTTTTTATCAAAACATTTATGAATTATTCAAACACTAAAACCACTGAAAGCAGTAAATGTTATCTGGCCTGGTTTTCCTCTTCCTTCTCTTTCTTTTATACTTGATGTAGCTCAGCTGAGTTAAGCATCATTCCTCCTGATTTGATAGGTACTAGGTTTCTTTATAGCTAGAGATGAGTAAATGAACTTTAACAGTTTCTGTAATAAATTGACATCTGCTCAACCTACTGCTGCACTTTCATGAAGGAACAAATTGCATTCTGGAAAAAAAAGAATATAATAATAGAAAAGCTATCAATCTTTATTGATGAGCTGTTAGTAGTCACCAGAATCCTAACAGTGCATACTGTATATGCAGGAACCATTTCATTTTGCATTATTATGCTTGTTTATTGTTAAGGAATGCAGCTTTTGGAGAACAGGATGGGTATATTGGTGAATCTCACTGTTTACAAAAAAGTGGTGAGTGATTTCTAGAAGATCAGAGGTAGAATACATTGATAAAACAAATTAAGTAGCAAATTGTGTAATAGCTTTAAGTAAATTAAGTAAACCTGTATGGTAAATTTGGGATTAACAGTGGCTAAAGGCAAATCAGATTTGACAAAATCTCTCTGGAACAGAAATCTTACTGTAGTTATTTTTAATCTAAGGCATTTTTGTTTATATATATAAACTTTGAGACCTAGAATAATACACAGAGTGTACATTAATAAACAAAACCAAAACGAGAGCAACAACAAAAGCAGTGTTTGTCTACTCTGCTCTCCAAAAACCCTTTTTGCACTTGCAAAGCTATTTTATAGCACAAATTTCTTAGGGTTTTCACTTGATGTCTTCCACTCAGATTTCCTTGACAAACTGTATTAAAATATGCATATTGTCTTAGTGAGATAAATTAAGAGAAAGTTGCTTTTAGTGTGAGAAAACCTGTAGAAGCAAAAAATAAATGTGACAGTCATGAGTAACTTTTAAACTAAAAGAGGGTAGACTTAGACTTGATATAAGAAATAAATTTTTTATGATGAGGGTGGTGTGATACAGTGGAACAGGTTGACCAGAGAGGTGAAGATGCTCCATCCCTGGAAACATTTGAGGTCAGATTGGACAGGGCTCTGAGCAACCTGATCTAATTGAAGATGTCCCTACTCATTGCAGATGGGTTGGACTAAATGGCCTTTAAGTGTCCCCTCCAACCCAGACTGTTCTATGATTCCATGTCTCTATGAACTTAAACCCTTGTAGGAAAAGCTGCTGTAAGTGAAACAAAAAATGTGCATTTTTGAGCATTGTGCTATGGCAGTTCCCTCCATGGCATGCATGATTTCCGTTACAGATCTGATGTTGTTCGACTTCTAAATTTGCCAGAAAAACAATATCATACATGACCTAGAATTAAAATATTATATATAGGTAGAGTAAAATTTGCACACGTTTTGAAGTTTGCTGGGCAGGCACTGGTGAGGGTTGATAGCTTAGAAGAGTTAAAATACAGTTCTGATTTAAAGTAATACAAAAGCTGTCAGTACCATGAAGTCACATTGCAAAATTTACTCTTGGAGAACATTTCTTCAAAAGTTTTGGTAAAGAAATGTAACTATTTGCTTAGTATCAAACTGTGAAAGTTACTAACATTCTTGTTAGTAACATTTCCAGAAGGTGTTTATTCCAGGCATGTTGGCATTGGTTTCCAAATACCACTTTCATTTAAAGAGAAGATCAGGGGTTTTTTTCCCCTGTATACATAGACTTCAAATGTGTCTTAATCACTAATTACAATGAGTCTTTTCCCAGGAAGCATGGAGGTTTCATCATGTAGAAAAAGCAGTAAAACATTGTCCAAAAGATTGGTATTGATTCTGATTCAATCATCAAGTCAATTCCAGGGACTCATATAAAGTTTAAATGGAACAGGGCATGCAAGCACATTACTAAGAAGAGGTGATACATCTGTACAAGAGGTTTTTTTTCAGAACCAAATACATTCTTTTCCAATTATCTATCACTGATCAAGAACATTAAGAGTGATCTTAAGTGTTAAGTGATCGTACTGCATATTAATGATCAGTTAACATTGTTCAGAGTTTGAGATGGTGAAAAATCAGTTGCGTAAAGCTATTTCAAAGTAAAGTAAGACACTGAGACAAAAGAAGACTTATTCTTTTGTTATATTTATTTGTGAAACACACCATTACAGGTACCAAAGGCTGATAACACTTTTAGTCTTCATTGTTTTCAGCAGCTATTACCTACTGCTGATACCCTAGAGCAGTTGTCTCTCCCTTGCCTTGTCCCTGACAGTGCTCGTGGTCCGCAGGAAGGTACCATTGCTCTCATCCTTGCTGCCTGCTGTATGCAGCATGCTATTTGAACAGTATTTTTTCCCTCTTGAACAAGGAAGTGTGAACAGTGAGACAGGTATACAGTCTTCAGTCTCAATTGAGAGTTGCCAGGAAACTGTTGTTAATGGTACAGCACCAGCTGCAAGTTTTTTGCTTGATCCCAATTAGACAGAGTGAGTTGAAGGTTGTGTCTGAATTGGCATGGGGCAGACACGTTGCAGTTCTAGCTCTGGGATTTGTTTTCTGTTTTGAAGGATGCCACATTTCTTCCATGCTAAATTAAACTATCATGCAATCAGCCAGAGCATGGGTCTGATCAGGTTTTAGGGATAACTTTATACCTAATTAATGTTCATCAAGCAACAGTCAGCCAGCCAGCCAATGCTACCCTTCCAAATGGCACAGGAACACAATCTATAGTAACTGTACTCTGGCACCTTTCCCAACTATATCAGACAATGAGAATTTTTTGGCTCTCCTGGTATAAAATGAACCTTTATTTTCAATCGCTAAAGCATTTGATTTCATTTATGCAAACTGTGTTCTTGTAAACTACTACTAAGGTTTCGGAGATGATTACATTTGTCAAGCAGGTACTCTAGCAAGATGCAAGTTCCACAATTCCTTGACCATCCTTAGAAATGTTGCCATTAAATAATAATAATAAAAAACAAACACCAAAATGAGCTGCTTTCAAGAGCTGGAGACCTTCAGGGGTAACTGTGTGAAAGAGGTTTTGGCTGCATGCAAGACTTGTGCTTCTTTGACAAGGAAATGCGCCAAAAGAGTATCTGTGGAATAATTTGTTTTCTCTCACATGAACACAGCATGATTAGGAGACATTCCTGATTGCAAGATTGCTTATATTTCTGTCACTTTTTATGGAGTGTCAAGACTGATCTTCAGTGTTGGTTGAGTTTTCAGAAGCTAGAACTGAAATTCTGGCACCTAATTTTTAGTTACATTTCAACCTTCTGGCTGCAAAGTACATTAAGATGCTTTTTCTCCAAGGCAAGAGTAAGTCCAAGTGACCTTCAGGCACATGTACAGAACTTAAGATTTCCCAGCTCAGTGTATGAAGTTGCTTGAAACTCGTGAGGACATGAGTAGCCCCAAGGGGTACTAACTTTGTGGTCTGGTTGCAGCTACACATTTTAGATAATGTCTTTGTCTAGATACTCTTCTCATCATAAAATATGCTGTGAAAGAGGTGAATAGCTACTGTACAATTCTGTATGTGGACTTTAAAACCCATCTGAGATGGTAAGAAAATAAGGATGGGCTCTTGGTCCTTCACTTCCTTCTTTTGTTTCACCAGTGAATGCCACATACAGAGTAGGTGGCCGAGTCTGAAGCCTGTCTCTCTCATGCTATGATACCTAATTCAACTCCTCAGTCCTTTATTACTAGCCACATTTGCTCTACCATTTAATACGCTTTCCCACGTTGTTATCCACTCTGCCATACTGGCAACCAAAGGGACTAGACAGAGTGATTGCTTTTCAGACAACTTGGAATAAAAGAAGTCTTTTATCTGTAGTCCTACTGCTTGCAAACAAATGCACAGTGGACACAATGAGACTGTTTGACATGTCAGAGGTCTATTTCTTTTGCTTGGAAAAAACATCTAATGTTCCCCTGTTTAGACCAAAAGAGAACATACATTATCTGTGTCCTGCTTTCTATTTCTTAAATGAAAAACAGCTGGTATTAGCACTTGCCTTTAGGAAGATACCATCAGGAAGCTGAAATACAAAATCTTGGCTCTACTTAGTTGCCACGGTGATGTATAATTAACCAGGCTGCACTAATGTTATTGAAAGTAAGTATAATGAAATATTCTTGCTAATGGAAAAATGTAAACTGTAGTTTTAAGTAAAACTGAAGGGACTGAAGATTAAAATTTAATTGATCATTTGCAATCGGACATTTCTGTTTGCATTTACATTGTAATTTGATCAAAATAGTACCACTGTGTAGTCAGAAAGTAATGTAAACGAGTTTGAAAGAAGCAACACAGGATTGTGAGACATCGTTGATGGTACAGACTTCGCAAGAGATTGATGTTTCATGGATTTGTGGGGTTTTTTTCCTCCTTGTTGCTGATAGGATTCTATTTGGAAAACAATACATTTCCCCACAATGTGTCCAATGAGAAAAGAATAGAGGGAAAAAAGTTTGATTTGGAACAAATGGGAAATCAGATAAAGGTAAACCCATTCAATGTTAACCTTCTGCAGCTGATACACAAGCACCTTTTCCAAGTGGTTATGACACTGACGCAGAGTAACTTCTTTGTTTAAATACCTTTCTTTAATTGGTAATAGTTAAATTGCTCCTATGTAGTTTAAACCAAGAAAGTTGAATGAATCTTTGAATGCCAAAAGAAATTGATGTGCAGTTCCCCAGATGTGTACAGGAGAATGTTTCCATCTGTCTGTGAAGTTTATGGGAGAGATGTTGGGATACTGTTAAAGAATTAAAACTGTGGAACATTACCTATGAGATACTCGTGCTGAAATGTGGGTCAGGAGCAGTGGGATAAAGATTATGTACTTCTGGAAATCCTATTCGTTGTAGTATCTCTCAAATACTCGCTTTATATACAGCAGTCTAAACCAATGTGCAGCATAGGGGCTGCTCGGTAAATCATAACTGGGTAGAACCATGCACCTATTGACCCTGATGGGAAGAGCCTTAGTACTTTAAGAAACTTTTTCTTTGCATTTGGGCATCTTGTTCTTCAGAACTTTGTTTTAGACTCTGAAGGATGTTACTAAAATCAAGACACCATGTGTACTTACTAATAGGCCCTGAGAAGCTTTTCTGTGCCTTATCTTCTCTTGATAAGATTAGTGTAATACTTTCTCTTCTAGAAAGCTAAGAGCAGTAAGTGACCTTCAGCTTGTTTAAAACTCTGCTATAAGTACTGTCAGAGCATATGTTACTGATTAGAACAGCAGTTCACCTGCTACATCTCTTAATAAAAATAATTCTCTTGCATATTGTCACTTAAGGCCCATTGTTCTTCACCTTCAAACTTATTTGGTTCTCCTGTCAAATTTTAACGTCACAGGGCTTGTATGTGTTCCATGTGCTTTATTCCCACTGACTTGGGCAGAAGACAATGAAGGTTGATTGCTTTGGCACTGCAAAGTGCTGAGCACTCTTTGCTCGTGTTGACTTCTGTGGCAGCAGAGGCTATGCAAGGAACATATCTCATGGTCAAAGCTTGTCTGTCACGTACTACACTGAGTAGAAAGATGCTCTCAAGAATGAGCCTACATATGTTCCTACCCCTCCTGCTGTAACTTAGGACATTATCTTTTCTGAATTACTTGTATTCACTCAGGACTGCATCTTGGGATGAAATAAGTATTAGGTAAAAATTTTTTCTTTATGTCATTTTGTAATTTCTTGCTTTTCAGTTTGATTCACTGAACTTCTAGTTTATGTGGTGTTAAATTATGCACAGAAGTACCGTTTCATTTCTAGTGAAATGCCTAGGTAGCTCCTACACATCATGTCCTCTTTTCTTACTGAGCAAGATGCAGATTCCTGAGAGCCCCCTGACATTCAGTGTTATGTAAAAATAGCAGCTCCTGAAGTTACAGTCACTGTCAGGTTATTGATAGGGGGATGGGAAGGTTTTTTTATTCAGAACACAAAAAAAAAAAATACATCACAGAAGAAGTGGGTTTGCCCATGTTTGCAAGAAGAGTGCAATATTTCACCTGAGGCAAGGTCTGAAATTATGATTCCCCCTATTTGGCAAGGCCCTACTGGAAAGGAGCCACTTCAGCAAAAGCACCAGTATTTATTTTGCTCCTTAACATCTCCTGTGAAGCATTTGATTGTAAAATGAAAACAATCCATAGTTTCAAATTTAGTTTTTAATATTTCTTTGGCAGATCTGACCTCCCAAGGGGGCCAATACCCTGGGCAGCCACCCTTGCTGCTGTCTGGCCAAGGAACAACACTGGAACGAGCCATGAAAACAGCTTCTTGCCTCCATCTTCTCCGCAGGAAATGCGTTGGCTGTTGCCAAGCGCAAACACTCGTGTACTTTCACACATTTAGATTGCTTTTAGGCAGAAAATTGTTGCACGTTCTAAGGACAGGATTTTTTTAAAATATGCTACTATTCAGGTAAAACTGGTGTTCTTATGGTTGCTAAGAGCCTGTACTGAAATCCTATTCCACCCTGACAGCAGAATGGGTAGTGTCAGATAGCTTTCACGTTATATATCCTGTATGTTACAAAGATTTGCTTGAAGCTCAGGACTTAACAAGCATAACACAGAAGGACTTTTGTACAAAGCTTGAAGAGTTAGTCCTTGGCCTTTGGCCAGGAATAAAGAATGCTTGCCCTTGTGCCATTTTGTCCTGTGCTGCTCCAGTTCTGGCAGCAGTTCTGCTTCAGTGTAATTGTTGGCACTGAAGCTCAGCTGAACCCTGAATGGCCTCTTCCTGCAAGCAAGCAGGGGCGCAGAGGTCCGAGACGGCATCAAAACTCTGTATTGATCAACTGTAATAGAGGACTCTATTATGAGAACTCTTCATATCAAAGCCAAGCAAATTGACTACGGCGATGCAATAGTAAAGTACTAAAAAAACCATAAAGAGTGTGAAGTAATTTTCAGTTTTTCCATGGGATAATGAAGGGGTAAAAGAATAAGAGAACAAACAGCTCCTTCTGGGACAGTCACTGTTTTGGCTATCTATCTGCAGTTGTTGTTGATCTCTCCTTCCTATCTGTGCTAAGTAGAAATTGAGTTTTTCATTCTCGTCTGGAGCAGACACAGAGCAGAGTCACAGCTTTAAGTGATAAAGTGTTTTTTATTGTTTGCAAAGGCTTGCTTACTCTTCTTTATTCTGCTTACTGTTCTTTAAAAAAAAAACTTTCCCATTTCATTGAGGCAGATTTGGAAGTCAAACCAGAAACTTCAGACTGTACTACGATGGAAAGCACTTTGTTGGGGAGAAACGTTTTGAGTCCATCCATGACCTGGTGACAGATGGATTGATTACTCTTTATATTGAAACGAAAGCAGCTGAATACATTGCCAAGATGACAATAAATCCTATTTATGAACACGTAGGATATACAACTTTAAACAGAGAGCCAGCACACAAAAAACATATGCCAAGCCTGAGAGATGAACATGATGGCAAAGAGTCTACAGGAGAGGATGAGGTAGCAGAAAAGAGGGTAAGCAATTGTTAACCCACACTCTTTTTTTCTGTTAGACTTATTATTTTGTATTTTTAACCCTCCCTCATCTACTATAAAGTGCTAAATATATCTGTAGATATTTAGTCTACATTTTTATCTCCAGTATTGCATTAATAGTTACATTTAAAATGGTTTTTTAATGGTAATTTTTGCATATTGCAAATTTCTATGTTTTGGAGGTCAGTTATTTATCATTGTGAAGTTCCCTTCTTGAGGTATTTTCACAGTTATAGATGTTACCATTAAGCCACTTCTTTATTTCAAACAGGGTAAGAATATTTCATCTTAAAATTGTTTACAGTGTATAAGAAAACTGCCCCTTTGGTCAAAAATTACATTTCTTTATATATTCATTATTCCCCAGACAAATGCATTCAATAATCTATTCAGCAGTCTGCATACAATGACAGTAAAGTTGTCCACATTATAAATAAGCCTGTTCATTAAGTTGATAAAATGTTAAAACATTTCACTTGGCTAAGTTCAGCCTGTCAGAAGCTGACAGCGCTATTTTTGGCCTCAGCCAGACTTATGAAGAAGGATTGCTCTCTTCAGAAAGTTGCAGTATCAGCTGAGAACTAACTGCATCCTGGATTACAAAAGAAAAACAAACAGCAAAGAAATCTTAGAATGGGTGAACACAGAAATGTTAAGGAGGTTGTGAATGTGTCAGGCAGACAAAGCAGCTGCTTGAAACTTCATTTTTGTGACAGAGACTGAACTTAAAAGAAAACATAATGTGAGTTCCATCATGTTAAGCTAAATATTTTATTTATTGAAAAGTTGACATATGAAGTCTTTTTAAAGTGTATTTTTACATATGTGTAGGTGTTAATGCATGTGTAATAGTCTGATACACTTCCCTATTTCACAAATAACATTCAGAATGACATTATGAGTATCTAATACGCTTCTAGTGCTTAGAAGAAATGCTAACCTTAGTTGGGATCATCTGTTTGTCTTTCCAATCAGAAATATGCCTGTGATATCAGTTTTTCTTGAGGAGAAGGAAAGGTCTGACTGACAATTGCCATATAACTATTACAGTGAAACTAAGCTCCGTACAGTCCATGGAGAGAGGAGTCTCATAGCTTTGGTCTTTCAAATCCTTCTCCAGAGAGTCTGTCATCCTGCTCTGAATTTGTTGAGAGATGAAGCACCCATCTTAGCTTAAATTATGAGTCTTCTCTGTTACCGGATCATTTTGTCAAAAGAAATACTGGTGGGGATATTGAAGCTAGCTGACTACCTTTAATATCCAATTTCTTGCCTGTTAGGTACCAGTAGTAGAGAGGTGAGTTATCAGTTACAGCTCCTGACAGCCACTGGCTTGCAGCATGCTGTTTCAAAAGGATTTTTTTTTGTTTTGCATGTTATCATACAGAGTTCATTATATGCAAAGCCTGGGTAAAAATCTTCTGTAGGAGTTCTGGAAGCCACCACTTTGGGTTTCTTTGGTAAAATTTACTCTTCCTGCATTTAGCAACTTTCAAGTGACAACACAACTCTGTTCTGTCACAGCATTTTTTAGACTGATGTAAACGTTTTCATAGTAAAGGGATTTCAATGATTATTATTGAAGAATGCTGTTTTTTCCATAGATTACATGGTGTTATGTCATACTCATGAGCAAGGTATACGTATCGTTTTGAAACATTTTTCATTAAATAGGTCAAGAATTAATATTTCTTACAGAGTTAAATTTTAGGTGAAAAACCTTTAGAGACGTTAGTCATGTAATTGCAACATCCCACCCTGTTTGTCTGGAAGTTATAAGCAACTAAAGTGGCTTCATCCATAATGTAGTTCAACAGCAGTGGTGTTTACTGGCCTGAAGCCCAGCTTTTGAGCCTTTTCTCTTTATTTGCTTGGAACCATGTTGGTGTGAACACAATGAGGCACACAGACACCACAGTATAGCTAAATGTGAAAATTTCAGTTTAATTTTCAAGTCATTATCCAGTTGGGATTCCTATCTGTGGCTTCATGGGGAAGGCACGGTGTGATCCTTTTTACTGTGGAGAGGCGCAGAGATGAAATCTTTGCTGCCTTTACACCTCTCAGGGTCTTCGCTGGAAGATGACACAGAGAGTCCCAAGTGTTGCTTCTCCCAGTAAATCTTCAAGGAAAATAAGGCATTCAACCCCATGACCAACACCCAATCACAGTATCAACCACAGCATTTGGAACAAGCCTCAGTATCCAGCTAAGGCTTGCCACATCCTTTCTCCCTCCTCTGTAAGTCACAGGATGTGGGGAACACAGGAAGGGCAAGAGATATGGCAGTGGGTCTCGCCAGATGTCTCGGGGCAGGTGATGGCTGTGTGCAATATGGGAATGAGTAGTGAGAAGAGGAGATCTCGGAAGGCTTTCCAAAGTGTCTCCCGTCACTGTCTGGGGTACTCTACTACATGCACAGCCACTCATGCTGTTACCTTGACAGCCTGGGAGAACTGTGTCAGGCTCAGTGGGGTGAACATGGGATGACAGGGAATATCCCTCTGTCTTTTTTAAAAGCCTACCCACTATGAAAAGTTAACATGCTAGCAATGAGGACCATGGGAGACACCTCCACTTAAATGGAAGACTCAATCTCTTCTAGTTTATAAGATTTCTTTGGTAAAAATTTTAATAATAAGAGAAATATACATACCATCTACTAAATTGCTTAGAAGGTAGTAATTTTACCCTTTTTGTGCAGGGTCTTGCTTCTTACTGCTATTTACTTGAAAACTTAATAATAATGTAGTATTTACCTTATTATGAATCATATAACCATGATATAAGGAAGCCTTCTTCTAGGATATTTATAAATAGGTCAAGTAGCTTTTCTTCCTTTTTGGTGGGAGGGATGGCAGAGTGATTCTTGTTGTCCAATATAAAGAGAATAGCACTGAATCAACACTGACTATTCTAAGAAAGAATGCGAAGACAATTTTTCAAAATCCAAGGAGAAAAAAGGATTGTCTTGTGATCTGTGTGCTACAACATTAGCCCATTAGCCCCATGGTGTAGGCGAAAATTTATGCAGGATACAGTATTTGGCAGTTAATGCAGCTTTGTCAGGTTTATACTGTAGCCACACAGCTTCTCCCTATACTGCATGTTTCCTCCTCTGTAAAGGGAGGAAGAAGTCTGAGTCTTGAACGTTGATCATCCTGAGCCAAAATACATTCCCAGATTTGGAGACTCTGAGGCTGTTCAGATCCGAATCTAAACCTTGTGCCTGTGGCTGTTGCCCAATCTTGTGGGGGTGGCATATGAAAGATAAACCGTTCAGAAGAAGGAGAGGAGAGACACACAGGCTGTGACTGGGGAACAGCTGGTGGGAATGTGGTTTTGCTTTCTGCCATAAAATCAAGTGGAGGAAATTGGGCAGCCAGAGAACACACCTCAAACCTGAGAATGAAATATTAATGAGCACTTCACCTAGCCTTGGTGTGGGGCAGTAGCAGGGAACGCCACAGATTTGAGTTAGAAGCCTCCCAGCATGCACTAATAATGCTCTGTTTGTTCCCCACTCTTTTCAGTGATTAATTCATAGTAGAAAAATTCAGCATGTGTTGGGTTACTTGTCATATGCAATACATTAAAAATGAGCCTTAGTAAAGGGGAAGTATTTAAAGATGATAAAAGATGAAAAGACAAAAATTATGCAATCATTAGATAAGGGTTGTGGGACACAAATCACAATATCCCTAAGTACTGAGTCCTGAAAGTGGTGTGATTTAAGATGAGGTTTTTATTAGCAAAAGCATGAGAATATAATCCACTGCACAGCATGTGCTTCACTGATTATAAGAAGGAATGTGACTGCTTACTATTTACAAGTATATATTAAAAATTAAGATTCCTGGTTAATGATTTATGATTTTCATAACCTATGAAAGAATTAATAAATAGAGATAACTGGAAGAATGGAGACTGGAAACAGGAGAGTGCTTGTCATGCTTGAATGCTCTGAAGAGATATTTTAGCTGCTGTATTTAGAAAGGTAATGCTGGTTCCCAAAACAGTCTGCAGATTGTTCAGAACACAATTGTGCAGCCGTCGTGGTCTGTGTTTTAAGTGAGGGCTAAGATTCATTTGGAAGAGGCGCTTCCCATGTGGATTCAGTCTGTATGGCCTAGTGTGGAAGTGGAAATAATACCCAGTATCACAAGATTTAGTATTCCTCCTATGCCTTGAATACTGATGGATCCCTGAACATTCTCCACTCTCAAAGGTAATTATGGCCTTGGAGCAGATGACTTGATTCAGTTAAATACCTTATAAAACTGGTAGCTCTCAGAAATTAAAAAATCCCTAGATACGTATTTCAAAGTCCTTCTTGAAAGCCCTGCAATACATGATATTTTTTATTTTGACATGCTTTTGAGATATTAATGTAAGAAGTTGTATGAGCAATTTATTCAAGAGTTAGTATTTGTTATGAGAAAATGCAATAACTAGTTATGTGTTATCGCTTGTTTCAGAATGAAGTGCTGAGGTTAATGTTAGAATAGCAACTGAATCACATTTATTCATGTTTACTTTGGCAATAAGTGCTTCAAAAAACTTCAGTGGCTGTAAATCAGTTAAAGACCCCTTCTAGACAATCAGTTCAGTTCCTGCAGATGGAAAAGAATTGAGAGAAGGTTTGTGGCAGCAGCCACCCTATAAAAGCACTCTTCTGTTCTATTTTTAATGACCTTAGCGGCGATACCATTTTTTCCTTCATAGTGATGAAGTCTAACTGTCTGCAATCCTGTGCAAGGGGATTTGGAAATAAAAACCTGTGTCATTTTAGTAGGAAGCATGCTTTTAAGCCTGCCTTCAAAGATAATCCAGATCACAAAGGTAATTGCAATCTCTGTGTACATTTCTAATGGATTCATAACAGCCTCCACATACAAAATCAAGGGTCATATTTACCGGTGTTTGCAGAGGGACCAGTCTCACTTTCCAACCTTGAACTGACACTGGTATTTTAATTAATGACACTACTACTTTTCTACTTTTGCTTTCAGTCAAATCTGTTAGTAAGATCTGCTTAAAACCTTCCTTTACTAAGGTTTATTTTATCTTCAGTGAAAGGACATCAGAAAATGTAGCTGAGGAAGTTACAGTTGACTGTCATAGGAGCATAAGCCCTCTTAGCAAGGTCTGTGACAGCTTTGAACAACACTGCTTGGTGCTATGCCAGTGCTGGAACTGATAGGAACTAAAAAGTAGTCTTAATAATCAGGGAGGATAGTGTGCTTTGAAGCAATCTTGATGATGGACCTATTATTTTTTTTTAATATTTCCCTTTACTTGAATTAATTTTATGAGAAAAGATGGGAATGTAATGTATAAACCATGGCTATAGCAATGGTAGGGACAAAGCAATAATGTTTTTAAAAGTACAACTAATAAATGTTTACCTTAAAGCAAGTTCAAAGATGCAGGAGATGGAGCACTGAAGAATCCCATGGGTTAACTTGAGGAGATTGTCAACCCTTTTCTCACAAATGTTCCTTTCCAGTCCCTGCGCGGGTGTCCATGACAATCACTCTGTAAGTTTAATGTAATTTATAAATAAAACATAACTCTGGAAGGCAAAAACTTCTATTTATTTCTTCTGGGTTTAGCCCATCTTTCAGCAGAGACTTCAAAGCACAGACAATTTTGTCAATACCAAGAAAGTTTTTAGCAGGATGTAAAACAAGCCTACTTTTTAGGTAGCTACTCCGGGATATTGGCAACATCGTACTCTGCAGTGATTGACCCAGCCTGTCTTCCTCATCTTCCCTTTCTGTGCATTAGCATTTGTGGTGGTAGGGATCTAGTGCCATATGTCATTATACATGGCACATACAGTTCAAACTAAGACTGCAAATGGTTATGATGCTTCTTTATGAGCATAGCTGGTTTTAACTATTTATTAAGACCCGAGAAAGGAGAACTAATCACACGTGCTGTCCAGTGTGCAGGCATCAGCACAAAGAAAATTCTGCTGCAGGGTGCTTTCTCTACTCATAATCACCAAGAGTAACCTAAGCCCTTATTTATGTTCAATGCACCACTAAAATTGATATTCTAAAAAGATTGTATAAAATTATCTTGCTTTAAGATTGAGAGCTTCCAAATGAAGCATAAACTTTGCTAATTTAATCCCCAGGTCACAGAATATCTAATTTTACTCTTGTCAGTATCTCATGTTTATAAAGGATAAATTAGCAAGCCAGACTTGTTTCTTAAGGATCTCTAACCAGACCTGTAGCTCAGCTCCAGTGTTAAACACAGTTCTATAGCTCTCCTGGTTTTGCCAGGCCAAATTATTTCTTCTTTCCCTGCCAGCTCTGCTTGGCGCTCAGCTGTGCTCTATTTGTTCCCATGGGTTACAAACGGCATCCCAGCTGATTCCAGTTGGCCTCACAGGACCTCACCTGTCTGCCCCTCTGTGTGCTTGTGCCTTCAAAGCACATTAATGTAATGCTTACACAGTGTGTGGTGTGTGGGATTAATGTGAAGTGAAAGTCACATGCTTGTGTTGGTAACCTGATTGCTGGTCTAGTATTATAAGGTTCAAAGCAAGTAAGGCTCCACAACCTTCTGACAGTGAGGAGGATCTTAGGTCAGGCTGTGTTTCAAATGCACACCGTGCCTCCCATGACAATGCTACTTCTGAAGAGAGGTTTCTTCCATTTTGCAATTAAGCCCAGTTGAGAATCAGCATCCTGCTTCAGCCTTTAGTTGTGGAATCATAGAATGGTTTGGGTTGGAAAGGACCTTAAGATCATCTTGTTCCAACCCCCTCCCATGGGTAAAGATGCCTTACATTAGGCCATGTCGCCCAAGGCTCTGTCCAACCTGGCCTTGAGCACTGCCAGGGATAGAGCATTTACCACTTCCTTGGGCAACCTATTCCAGTGCCTCACCACCCTCACTGTGAAGAACTTCTTCCTTATATCTAACCTAAAGTTCCCCTGTTTAAGTTTGAACCTGTTACCCCTTGTCCTACCACTACAGTCTCTGATGAAGAGTCTCTCTCCGGACACCTTGTAGGCCCCCTTCAGATATTGGAAGGCTGCTATAAGGTCTCCACGCAGCCTTCTCTTCTCCAGGCTGAACAGCCCCAACTTGCTCAGCCTGTCTTCATACGGGAGGTGCTCCAGTCCTCTTATCATCCTCGTGGCCTCCTCTGGACTTGCTCCAGCAGCTCCATGTCCTTTTTATGTTGAGGACACCAGAACTGCACACAGTGCTCCAAGTGAGGTCTCACAAGAGAAGACAAGAGGGGCAGGATCACCTCTTTCGATCTGCAAAGGAATGGGTACAAATCATTTGATTTCTTGCTGAGATGACTTTTCACATTACTTTCTGCGTTTTCACATCATGTGGCTCTTATGATCTGACATGTGAGATGCGTATGCAAAGTTACAGTCATCAGGAAGGCCAGTGTCTAATTACACTAAGAAAGGCTGCTGCCATATGAAATCAGTGTGCCCTCCCCACAGCAGAAGTATGGGTAGAGTATGCCCTCAGTGCCTGATGAAGCTTTTGTAAAATGAGTAGTCTACTTAACTAATAAAAAGGCTGTAAAGCAGTACAGTTGCTGTGCAACTAGATCAGAAGAGTACTGGTTGTGGTGTTACTGATAAAATGAAACTATTAGCAATGAATAAGCTATTATTCTTTTCCTGTGTTTCTCCATATTGTGGGGTAGGTCAGTGTGAAGCTCTCACCAGCAGCTCTTTCTGGGGGTTTTGGTGGTTTGATCTCATGATATTTTTAATGCCCTACAAAAAGTACTGTATAGCCTTAACTTCTCTTAGGTGTACTGGCAGAAGTTTTATTCCTTTCTAACCGGGACAGAGTAGCTCAAGAAGGATCATGGGGAGGGAGGAAGGAATCTCCATTAGCTCTTGAAATGCCAAAAAAGATAGCTTTCTTTGGGCACTCTTCAGGGGGGAAAGAGTTTTCCCATCTTAGTGGACCTTAGTTAGATGGGACTCAGAAATACATAGGTCCAGTTCAACTCCTGATGAGCAATGGAGAGCTGTCATGACTTCAGTCCTAACATGCTGTAGGAGCCTGCTGGTTACCTTCCCCACAGGCCTTATACGTAGAGATTCCCAAAAGGATGCCTAGATGTACCGTGGGGAAGCCTCATAGCCATATGTAAGGAAATTATAATTTTTTTTAAAGAAAAAACAAACCCTGTGGTTTCGCTTGACTTTTTATGCCTTCTGACAATGGAATAACTCATGTGGTGGCCACAAGAAGGAGAAGGTGGGTCTTTCAGAGCAGTCTCCAAAGCAGGCATGTGGTTATCATTTGTTGCTTACGCAATGAACGTCCTGGACGGTGAAGGACTGCAGTGGGTTGCTAGCTGGCAGCTCCCTCGTTTGTTGTTCTCTTTCCTTAGCTGTGTGAGGTTTGGGCCTTTTTTTTTTTGAACTCCTCCTCCCATCTGGCATCTCCTAATTATTTTCTATTACTAATCACTTCTCCAGGAAACAGACTGGACTGTTGAATTAAGAGCCCTATAAAAGGATAATTTTGTTATTTACAAGTTTCTTACCTCCCTTAGACTTTATAACGTGACACTCTATAGCTGGTGATAATCACCTTGGGCTACGATTGTGTCTAATCTCATAAACCAGGCAGGGTCAGGTCTGGTCAGTAGTTGAACATGAGAGGCCCAAGGAAAAGCCAGGGCTCTGGGAAGTGGGGTTGGTAGCACCTTTGGCTGTGAACTAATATCCAATCTATCTTGTGTTTTATACCCTCTGCTACTTTGTGTAGCCTGTGTATATCTGTGCTAAGAGTCTGTCTACCAGGGATTTTCACCACTTACCTCTAGCATTATGCAGACAAGCTCCTTTTTCACCTTACCATTTGCAGTGGGGCAATGTGGTGGTTTTTATTTAGATGAGAAGGGGAAAGGCATTTTACACTGGTCACTGTTTACAAGCTCACAAGTACAAATACACATCATTTCACTTCTGTACAAAGAAGGAAAGGACATGAAGCTGTGGCAGTCTGCTGTGTCACCCCCCATTTGGTTAGAGAATCCCCTGACAGGCAGACACATCTGCTCCACTAATAATTGCCCATTCATAAGAGGTTACCAAACCCTTAAGACCCATGAAAAGTTAAATGCTTGTTTTAGAAGTGGTAGCAGAAACAGAAGTAGAGGTGCCTAAATGAAGTGTTAGACTGTGAAAGAAAAAAAGAAAAACCATTTATCCTGTGGTTAATGCCTCAGAAGCTGATCTGTTCTATCCCTTGTTTCTTTCCTTTTAATCTTTCACAAGAAAATAAGATATTTTCAGATATAACTTCTCATGCTTAGTCTCTAGCAGAATGTTTTTCTTTTCTGAATTTGAACAAAGTAAGAAGAGCAGGTTTGTTACTAAGCTCAATAAACCACTTGCTCTTATTACTTCAAACCTGTCACACTCGTCATCAGTGAAGACAGCAACTCTTGACAGTTTTGCAAAGTCGTCTTTTGATCATTAACTTTTAGAACATTAAACTTTTCCATATTTAACCTTTTTTTCTGCATGGCATCAGCAGTTAGAAACAGTGTTGCTTCTGGCATTCACTATTCCTAAAGTCCTATCGTTTAAGCAGGGCAAGAATCATCATGCTGAAAAATCTTGATTCTCAGATGATGAACAGTGGTTGCTCTAATCCTTGTCATCTAAGTATTAATTTTCCTCACATCCGTACGACTTCCAAGATAACTACAGGATGATGTGTTTCTAATAGTGGAGTTCATATTATAGCGCACTTGGGCAATATTGCTTTTTAGTGGGGATTATTATTGCATTTGCTTAGAGCTAAGGCAGTCTGAAATAGTTTGCCTAAGGAACATTAGAGGTAGTATCACAAAATATAAAGTCCTCTATTAAACCTTAGTCATATGTGTATGTGATTTAGTAATTGTTTTTTAATGATTTCCAATTTGTTAAGTAGATTAGTAGCACTTAGAGGCAAGCAGCTTTTCCCCTTCCTGAGAGAAGAGTGGAGGAACACTGTGAAAATATGAAAGCCTGTATTCCAGATTTCCATTTTGCATGTAATGATGAAGCATTTTAAAAGCTCTATGGTTTATATCATGTATCAAATAGTTTATTGGCTGAAGATTTCCGATGATTTTACATTGCTGGAAAAATCTTGAAGCATTTGCCAAAGTTAAAGTGATAGTGAATTACATTTGCATTCAAGCATTTCTGCGAATTGGCTGATGATTAGAGTAATGATGTGTTCAATACGAATGCACAGAAATTGCAGAAATCATCGTGTGTTGTTATCTTTCACAGAATTTGAAGTGCTCAGTCTCTTAAGTGACAGCTTCTCATTCACTCTAGCCTCCAAATCCCTGCTAGCATTTGTCACAGCACTGCAGCCTGGTGCCTGGAAGCTGCCAGTCACCTTGGTCACATGCTGAAGTTTGCAAGGCAGATTCACTGCTCAGCAAATTGATAATGCTGAGAGCTTATGGGTTAATTTTTTTATGGGTTAATTCTCTTGGGCTATTTTTATTGTTGAAAATTCAAACAACCTCAGTGTTAGAAATCTTACGAGCAGTGTCACTTAAAGTGCTATTTGATGGTGGCAGTACAAATGAAATGTTGCCTTGTAAGATGACATAAATAACGTGACTAAGAAAGAAGAAAGCGTTTGTGCAGATAAACATTTTGTTCGTTGTCAATAATATTATTCATTGCCAATGAATTTAAGAAACAGAACTATACCCCAGACTTAGTCTTTCAGCTTTGATGTGCCCTATACTCAAAATAAGAGCTGCTGTCCACAGATCATATGCTTCTGAAATCCCAAATGTCAGGTATTTGAGTTACTGTTTGGAACCTAGGACTAGTGTGTTTCAACTGCAAAGAGACATCAACTAAACATTATGTTGCAAGAATCTGCAGACTTGTTGGTGAAAAAAAAGCAACCAAAACCAACAAAACCAAAACCCCAACAAACAAACACCAAAATCAAACCAAACAAAACATGAAAACCAAACCCCGAAGTCCCTGCTGTGTAGCAGAAGCTGTATAACCTGTCTACATGCCAATGCCTGCTTCTCCTCCAGAAGGTAAATAACCCAAGTAGACCCAATTTACGATGGGGAGTTGCATTGCCAGCCCAATTTTGAATTATTCAAAATTACTTAGTTATGAAATCAAGACATTATTTAAATCTGTTTGAAAGATGCTGGGTTTGACCATTTGAGATGATGGTTTCTTGAGCACCTGTCTTGAGTAAGAACCTTTAACAATTATAGCTTCCTCCAGGGAAACGGGAGACTTCCTGCCCTTATATGAAAATTTTGATGACACAGGCATTTTAAAACGTTAATTAGGAAGCTTAGAGGGTATAAAAATAGGAAAGATGAACCATATGTGGAAAAGAAGAAATGAGAAAATTGCAACGCTGGTCAACAAAATTTAAAACTAGCCTTTTCTGAGAATGTGATCATGGATTAGATTTTATGGGTGGCAATAAACTGGTAATTTGATAATAACTGGTAATTTGACTTTGGGAGCAGAGTGTAATTCCACTGCCAATTCCACTCTGGTCTCATTCATTGCAGGCTTCATATGAGTCCTGATTTAAATAGAGATTTATGCAAGGGTAGCGGAAGCCCACATGAGAGACTCATTTGGAGGATGATCAGCCTACCTCATTTTCCAAGTCTGCCTAATTGCATTGTATAAAATGAATGTAGACCCTGATCCACAGCAGTGGTGCAGCTATGCCCATGGACACACATGCACCTAGGAAACCAGTAACTGGGGAATGCAAGGAGTGCTTATGGACACTGGGGGTTACCCCATTCTGTAACTTTTCTGCAGTGAGGTGGTCCACAAGCAGGTTTCACCATTATAAATTTTGCAAGGATGCTGCATGTCCATGTCACAGCTCTAGTATTCCTTCAGGTTAAAAATGGGTTTCACCTTGATTCATGGGTTGAATCAAACGATAATTAAGGAAGGATTAGGAGACTTTGCACTCTTAGTCTTATTTATGCTAAATAAGTATGATTATGGACTGAAAGTATGTTTAAGAAAGAAACTCTGACAGCAGATGTATCATAGCAACATAGCTTAGGAAGGAAGGAGTGGATGGATTCGAAATAGAGGATGTGCCAAAGAACCAGGTGTAGTATGAAATACAGAGTGTTTAGAAATTAATGAGCTGTAGTTTTCAATTATAACATACATTGAATTACTCTAAATTGAATTACTGTGTAGAACAAAAAAGGCTAATATTAGGCTGCCAGACAAGACTAATGTGAAATGAGTATTATACATCAGGTAAGAAAATATTAATGAGACATAAAAAGAAATTTCCATACCACTTGCCTATGTTATACCAGTAGCCAAATCTTCTATTCCATGACGAATAAATCGGGAAAAAAACCTAATAAATAGAATAATAGAAAGACCTCGTGGATTACGTGATTGTCATTGTCCCTAAGTGTAAACATTTTCAGTTACAAAAAGATATAGAGTTTTATTGTAAAAACTGGTTTTATTAATATTATTCTTAAATGGATATCATAAAGGAAGTGTTGTAAATTATTTATTTCATAAAGTTTGGCCACTGTCAGCATTTGCTAGCTAGTAGACAAATAAGGTTCCTCATCAATGGTACAGTACTTTCTGATGTGCCTTCTCTCTCTTTCTTTTTCTTCATCTTTTAATTTTTATTTTTCCTTTTTTTTGAGGAAATCCTTATAATTGTGTGGGTCAGATAAGAAATAAACTATCACCTGTCCCTAGTGGGTTCAGATTAGTCTAACAGCCTGTTTTCTCTCATGATGCTTAAATACGGTATATTAGTAATAGAAAACGTTTGCCAAAAGAGTAGAATTCATGCAGCTGCTAATTTGCATTGCATTTTGACTGTTATCACTCCTATAGAGCACGTTGTCTTGTGGCATTTATAAATAACTTTTAAGGTCTTTTTGGAATACAGACTGCCTTCATGTGTCACTAGACAAGAGGCTTTCGCCAGAGTGACCGCTCTCTGCAATCAGTGTCAGTTGTGCCTTGGTGACAGTGGCACAGCTCCCTGCAGGCCGGCAAAGGGACATGACACAGACAAAGGGAAGGGGAGAAAATGTGGTGCTGTTAGCTGAAATAGAAAATGCTGATTAAATGGGAGTGAGATGGAGAAGATGCTGAGGAGCAGCCTTTGCATATTCCTGGCCAGTGTAAGGGTTGCTCCCTCAGGCAGAACTCCTTGCACCATAGGAACCTCTCTAGCCAAAATTTAATGTGAGCAGTCCTCCCAGTCCCTCTGTTTCTGCCTTTCCCAGGGAGAAAGGCACAGGTGGCTGCTTTAACTCACAGTTTAGCTTACCATCTCCATGGCCCAGACTCCTGGCAGGAGGAGAGAAAGACACGATAGACCAAAACCAAAGCTATGAGGGACAGAAAGGTGGATGGAAAGGACTGAAACCAAAGCAGTAAAGCACAGGGTTTGTCTGGATTTGCTGGAGACAAATTCTGGTGTTTTGTTCTGCTTCTCTTCTTGCTCATGGACTGTCTTGCAGGAACAGTGATGTTGCCAGCCCCCTGAGGCAGGGAGGTGCTATCTTCTGTGCTCTACCAGGTCTTAGTCCCCTTCGTTACTTACCATGTTTGGCTGGGGTTGGTCTCCTTTTAATGCAGCCTGTTTTCCCGAGAGAAAACTGGGGTTGTGGTAATGAGAAAAAATGGGTAATATGGTAAGGAGAAAATTGCTGAGGCTGATAACATTGGTCATGGGGAACTGCCTTCCTTGCCACAGAGTTAGGAGCAAAAAGAGATTGTTTCTTGGCTTTCTGGGGGTAGCTTTTATCATGGTGTTTGATTGGCATACCCTGCCTCAGTGTCACACAGCTTGGTAGCAGCTCTGCTTTTGTCGAGCAGTCTTATCTTCCCCCTTGCGAGCAGGCTGATAGTCTCAGACTTAAAGGCAAGGGCCAGAGCAGTTGGTTATTTTAACAGAGGCAGTCAAGGCCATGGCGACATCCTACATTGGTGCCTGTAGGGGGAAGAGCCCTGTGGCTTCAACTGGCCCAGGACCAAACCAGGACAAGGTAGGAGCCTTGGCAGGGGGAAGGACTGCACTGTCTCACTCAGCGCACAACCCTGTGAGGAAGTGTATTATTATTATTTATACAGCATAAATGAAGTCATAGCTACTGCTTATAAAACCCAGCCTGGCAGCATTATTGATTGTAATATACATGTCCCTGCCTGTGCACATTCTTGCGTACCACATGCAGCCCTGTATGTGGTATTTGTACCCATGAAGTGTGAAGGGAATCCCTAGAATTACTCCCCATTCTTCAGTGGACACAGCAGGCCAGTTGCTGACCTCGCTAAAAGCTAAGTCGCTTGATGTTAGCAAAGTCCTCCAGAACCAGACCAACATCAGAACTTGTTACTGGAAGTACTGCGGAATTTGTTTTATTTTTGCCACGGCTAGATCCATGGTTATGTACCAAAACAGCCCCCTCCCTAAGGGAAGAAATGCATTGCGTTTGCCAGTGAGAAGTGCCTTGCTTTTGTGCCACTACCCAGAACAGCAAACATTGTTTTTGTCTTGTCAATTACTGAAAGAGGGGAATAGTCACAGTGGATGCTTTTTGCCAGTGCAGTTTCAAATTGTCATTTCCAAAGACCCATATTGGTAACCGCCGGGAGCATGCCACTAGGAACAGAATAAGCCAGCTGACCTAGATCTGAATCAGCTGCAGTGACCAGTAGGTTATAGGACTAAAGCTACACAGAAACATCTTTTCTTGGCTTCCCCTAAGATCTCGCTCTCTGCCTTTTTATGAGTATGCTCCCTTGTTATACAAACATGGGTACTTCAGGGTATTTCTGGTAAGCACATCAGTGCAACCATAAAATCTGCCCAAATAATGCTAATATACTCTAACTGTATTGCACAATACAGTACCAAATGAACTTACTTTTTATGCAGTAATTTCTAGCAGCGTTATTGGGCAGTATTTTTTCCATAATGTAAACTTTGGTTAGTTTATTTATTTTTTTAATTTAACAATCGTATTTTAAACCAACCAAGCACTTTGGCTGAATATGTATAAATAAAGTTTTAATTAAAAGATTTTTTTAAAACTTCTTTTTAAATTCTAGATATAAAAATGTTCATTACCTGATGTGGAAATCACCTACACTTTTTTCAGGAATAAGAATAAAAAATATAAATAGCCATTTTGTTAGATATTGCAGTATCTCACGGGGGGGGGGAAGGGGGGAGTAAGGTCAGATTCAATTAGAAGTCAGTCCACGTGGAAAATTTTGTTGCAAAAACCAGAGCTTTCTCAGCCGTAATTTTTCATCATTCAGCCATGTCTTAAATGCCAACTGTGTGGGTAGCTGTGGACTCAAAGCAGGGTTGTGTGTTGCCTGAGGATCCCAGTATACTTTGAGCATTGTGGGAGCCTGGTGCTGTTCAGGTGCCAGGTAAATGTGGCTGTGCTGGAATGACAGCAGCACAAGTCTTGCCCTGGTGGCCAAGACCGCGTGATGGTTCTTCCCATCCAGCTTTTGAGATGCCAGCTTTCAGGTTGAACTTTTCCTCTAAAAGCATTCCTACCCTCTGCTCACGCCATGTGTCTGTGGGCAGAGGCTATGCCTGGCATTAGCACGTCTACAAGTGAAGAAAATTAAATGAAAAACAGCTTATCACCACTTTTCAATAAGAAGTAAAATTTTGGGCTCCTCTTCCCCGCTTGGAACAATTCTGTGAAAGATATGACTGGGAAAATTATATTTAGCGTGGAACAAACTTCCACCAAGAACAGCGTTGAGGAAATTGGGCTCAGTTTCACAATCTGACTGATTAGCTTTTGAAAATGTTGTACTAAGCCCATAAAATATGCTCATAAAGTGTTCAGGCAAGGAAGGATTTTCTGAGCATATACATATGGCGACGTTAGCTATACAGTGAAACGAACACCACAAAATATCCAGTGGCTAACTGCATAGCAGACCAAATATCTGGTTTCTTGGGATATGTACAATAGGGCATCATCTTTGATATTTAAAAAAAATGCATGCAGTATACTGCTGGTTAATATTATTATGAAAATACATTCCTTAGAGGGAAGGAATTATATTACATATAAAGTCTGAAATGATAAAGGGATATTTAGTCATAATAACATGAAAATACCATATGAGAATAAAAAGCCTGCTGTGTACTGCACATGCATTTCTGAGGCTGAAGAAAACATGATATTGCGCTTGAGGGAGGAGCTAGGTAGTGATGAAACTAAACTCCACTGTACTGGAAATGCATGAGGGCTTCAGGAGGTCTGATCAAGTCTAACCTGGGTATTTTAGGACTTGTGAGCTTAACCCAACTTGAGTTTTCCTGAGGTTTTTTATGGAGTAGTTTTAGTTTATTACTCAACAAATGGGAATGCGTTGATTTGCCTTTTTAGAAAGATAATTTGTCTGATGTTGACTGTGTGACTGGATTAAACTTACATAATGTGTCTTTCAGAGAGTGACTAATTGAAATGTACTGCAAACCGTGGATGACTTTAAAATCAGTTCTGTGGAGTCTTCATAATAAGACTTACTGATTGTGAGATTAGTACCAGAAAATATGCATACATTATCCAGCTAACACAGAGCAAATAGTGCTCAAGAAAACAGCTGTTTCTTCTGCACCCTGAAGGACGACCCAGGGGGCAAGTAAGGAAAGTGGCGTCCCAGTAGAACCTAGGCTGAACCACTCTTATGGTTGAGGTTTTAGAACAAATGAGAACATTTGAAATAGCAAGTTACAGTCTTTTCTCTTTCTTTTTTCCTTCTTTTTTCTTTTTTTTCCTTTAGTCCATATGTACAATGTAGAACCATGAAACAGATGTCTGGGTTTAGAGGTTGTTGTGTGGCTGGGTTTGGTTCTTTAGTGCTTAAGTCACTAAAATGTACAGGACCAAGAGGCTGCTCTGGTTGCGTGCTCTGCTGAGAGGTTGCTTGGCTATTACTTCCAGTCATTCCATTTTCAGTTCACCTCGATCCCATGAAATCACAACCTTAAATTAAATTTAAAAAAGACAGCCCTGCAGTTTCCTTCCTCCTGGAGTCTGCACAGCTTACTGCTCCCTGCACGTGCAATGATTGCAAATGCCTGTCACAAATAATTAATAAAAAAATAAAATCAAGATTTAGAAAACTAGTCTCGTCTCTGCAATGAGTAGGGCTACCTAGGGACAGTGGCTTGCTCTGTCTTACTTTGTTCCTTCAAGTACTAGTTAAGCTCAAGATCTGGACCTGCCGAATGACCCAAACTGCGGTCAGGAAGAGATGTACAACATAAATTTCATTCTTCATTTTGGTTTTCAAAAAGGGAGTGGGCTGTGTTAAAAAGAGCACTAGCTTGCGATGCCAAGCTCCCTAAGGTAGGCAATGGCAGAAAAATGAGGGTATGCATTATAGATCTGTGTCAACTGCCTGACAGCAGTTATATGAATTTTAATTACAATGCTACTTTATGTTGGGGAAATATATGTAAGAAATAGATAAATATATATTTTTCATAATTTTTCAGTTGCTAGCTTTATGGCTTTAACTTTCAGTCCAGGTTTCTGGTGTGCACAACTATAGTGCATACAGCACATGTGAAGGGGCTGTAAGTGTAGGTGAGCCCAGTATTCCTATATCTGTAAACAGCAGAAAACATTTTGCAGAGAACAGTAGGAAGCTGATTTATATAAAACCAATAAGCAGTCTGAGTTAGATTACTGTAACACAAAGTAACATTAGAATTAAAATTCATAATCTTATAACTACTTTCCAGATTATAAAGCATTCCAAAATTACAGCCATGAGATAGGACCTTTCCCTGTTGGGCAGTTTTGCTTACCTTTTTATTGGCATTCTAAAGATTTAATTTTCCAGGATCCAGAGATCAGTTTCTACTAATGTGACTCTAATGTGCCATTGAAAATAAATCATTTCGTCAGGATTAGGAAGAAGGAAGCTGACAATTAAGGAATAAATATGTCAAAAAACAAATATGCCCTTTACCAATGACTGAAAGGAAAATTCAGAATGCTTTATCCTACTTCTTAAGTGGAATTACACAAAACAATAGTGGTTGATTCTGATAGTAAATGTACTCCTGAAAATCTCTGGATTGCTTATTTCCAACAAATTAAATTCTCAAAGAGTTTATTTACTAATGTGAAGTTATTTATTTTTTCCCTTTTAAAAGGTAAGGGGAATTTGTGTTTCCAAGGAAGCGTGTAACATTTCCGGAACTCCACAATTTGCTTTCTGAGACTGTTGTCACTCAAAGCTGTTTGAAG
Source organism: Nestor notabilis (assembly GCF_000696875.1). Taxonomy (NCBI): domain Eukaryota; kingdom Metazoa; phylum Chordata; class Aves; order Psittaciformes; family Psittacidae; genus Nestor; species Nestor notabilis. The sequence continues at coordinate 1,588 of NW_009912744.1, read as the reverse complement.
AGGATGACTCCTCTGTGTTAGGTTTAGGTCCATCTTGTTCCATAAGGACTTTCACCTGATGCAGTTCTTGGGAGTGAAAGCATGAAGTGGCTTTGGCCAGAAAGAAAGAAGAGAATGAGCTCAAAAGCCTGTCTGTTTCCCCCTCTCCTGAGTCCCTACTATTCTTACACCTCACATAAATAAGGTGGTTGGTTTTTGCCATCTCTTACTCCTCACCTCACTTCATCTCCTCTTGCCATGGAGCGTTACACTTAGAAGGATGTGCAAAACAATGCCAGAGGGGCATTTATTCACCTACAGCAGAAATGAGCAGTTAAAAGCAAGACAGGCAGGTTGAGGTAGCTATTGGAAAAGTATTTCTCAATAGGATGGATCAACTGGCCTCCTGTTGGTATTGAAACTGGGAACTGAGCCAGGTGCTCCTAAGGCCCCTGTATGAGCCACTAATGCCCGACAGCTTCATCCTGTATAATCTACATCCAGTGTTTCGATTATTAGCTATTAACTTGCATTGCAGATTAGTGGTGGTGAAGCACATATGTTGATCCTTAATCTCTGCAACCTGACCCCATGCTGAAACCCAGCAGATTTTTAAAACCTGTACAGAAGGTACTGGTCGCCATGCAAGGGAACAGAGGAGGGGTTCACCATGAGCATTGCTCTCAGCTACATTGGCAGGATTGAGCTAAACAGTAATGCTGTGATCCAGCTGCAAAATACATACCAATTCCACCCAGAAGCCTGTGACAAACTGTGCTTGTCTTTGGTTGTTACTGACTCATGAGAGATAAAAATACCTTTGCTGCAGAAGGGAGAGCGGTTGTGGTGCTGCAGCCTGTAGCAACAGAAGGAAGGCTGCGCTTGGGTAGTGCAGGCTGCGCACAAGAAAGGGCCTTCTCACCTCCTAAACCTCAGTATGGCAGACAGCCCCATGGTGTAAATCACTGCCATAGTAAATCAGATCAAAGGTCCGTTTTTGCTGTCTCTTGACAAAGACCATTCCCAAATGCTTGGAGAGCACTAGGAGAAAAAGAGTGGGAGGCGACTGGCCATCGTGGTGTCCCCTCCCAGATGTCAGAATAGGGCGAAGAGCCCCCGAGCTGGTCTGCCACGGTGAGCAGCTCTGGGCAGGTATGGGATGGGCTGCCCTGGTCTTCTGAGTCCCTGTTGTACTTTGGCTCTGTGACGAGTTCAAGGCTTTAATGGTTGTGTGAAATACTGTTTCCTTGGTTTGCATGAGGGCTAGTGAGGACCAGATTGCCTTGTGCACATTTCATTGTCAGTTGCATTTGATGTGAGTATATGTGTCATTCACCTCCTGCTGATTTTGTTAATTCCTCCAGAGCAGCAATCGGGGGCAAGGGCTTTGGTGGAAGGGGTGTGCAACGAACTCTGGGTGGTGGCACTTGCGTTCACTTCCTTACTAGAAGAGCTTGTTACGCTCTATGAGTTTGACGAGCCTCTTTTTATACAAAAAGCATTAGAAAATGTCATTTTAAGGGAAGAGTGGTGAGCATCCGCAGTCAACTGCTGCCAGCCCTACCTCCTAGCGCCCAACCTGTATCAGACGGGGGGAGGTCAGGGACAG